>NW_005878039.1:0-8065 GCF_000147115.1 Myotis lucifugus | reverse complement strand
CCCCCCCCCCCACACACACACACACACACACACACACGGGAGCACAAGGTCCGCTAACAAGATATCTGCTGGGTGACGCGCGCCAAGAGATTTACTGTGGCTTTTTTCCATGTGGATTGTCCTGGGCCCACCGGAGCCTGTCTAAATAGGTATTGTCCCCTCTTCAACCCAGAAAATGGCGATGCCTCTCCGCAAGGCCTGGAGATGGAGCCCTGCGGCCTTCTTGCGCACCTGCCCCATCTCCCAAGCTCACCCCAAGCCCGGGAATCTATTCAGCGGGCCAGTGGTGCCCTCTACTGGTCCAGGAGCGCCAATGCAAGCCTCCTCCTCACCCCCACCCCCACCTCCTTCCTCAGCTTTCTCTGGGAAAGACAGAGCCAGGTGTCTGGACCTCCCAGGTGTTTATAGACCCCAGGGCTAGGGGAAGTTCCAGCCATGGTCGCTGTCTGCAAGAAGGCAGGTGTGTGTGTGTGTGTGTGTGTGTGGCGCAGGAGGGGGGACGGGGCGGGGGCAGAAGAGGGATGCTCACAGATGCCATCCCACAATGGAAATCCACCAGTTCGCCTGAGTGACCGCGGATACACACACACACACACACACACACACGCAAACACGGAGCACAATGTCGGGCACCGAGATTTCTGCTGAGTGACCCGACTCTAGGAGATTCATTGTGGCTTTTTGCCGGGTGGCTCAGGCCTGTGGATCATATTTGATGCTCAGCTGAAATTCTGATCACACCTACAGTACAACTGACCTCCTTGGCTTCAATGGTTTAGAAAAACAGATGTCAAAGGGCAATTCTGAAGGACGGCATCCTATTCATCTCCTAGAATCGCCATGTTCCGCTGCCACCAAAGAGGTGGATTACAAGAACAGAGAGGAATTCCCTGAGAGTCCATGTGCCAGGAATCATAAATCAAGGTGCCACCGGGACCCCTTCCCATCAGGGGGCTCTGGGGAGCATCTCGCCTGCCTCCACCAGCTGCTGGTGGCCCCTGGCATCCTGGTCTCAGAGCTAATATACAAAACCATACACATTTTATTCACCTCAACTTCAGCCTCTGCCTCCCATGACCTCCAAGGCCTGCTTCGTTCCTTGTGTTTGAGTCTCAGGTCTCTCCCCTCCCATAGCCACTGCTCCCTGCTGCCCCCTCCTTTTGAGGAATGAATACCAGGCATCACAGCCACGAACAGGAGAATGTGAGTGAGAGAGAGAGAGAGGGAAACAGTGATGTAAGAGAAACATGGATTGGTTGCCTCCCACATGCACCCTGCCCAGAGTCAGGATAGAACCTGCTATGTGAAACCACCTATGTGACCTTGACCAGGAATCTCTTGACCCAGAATGGAGCCCTCAGCTTTCCATTGCATGACATGACCTCTCACCTACTGAGCCACACCATAAAGGCTCCGTTTGTCTTTCAAATGGATCTTCCCATCTATTTATCTTGAATAGATTATGGCCAGTTAAGTGTGCTTGCGATGTTATGGCTTTCTGAGTTTTTTGGAATCCTCTGTTCCTCTTTTATTTTCCTGCTCTCTTGTCCGGTATGTTGAGGGCTCTCTGTAGTGCTATGTTTGAATTCCTTTCTTTTATTTCTCCAGTGTCTCCTGTGTCTACACACGGGTGCAGTAGAGAGCACAAGGTCCGCTAACAAGATATCTGCTGAGTGACGGGCGCCTAGGAGATTTTTTCCTTGTGGATTGTCCTGGGCCCACCGGAGCCCAGGTGTGTGGTTACCGGCATTCTTGACCTAGGACAGCCTCTCCATACATTGGAGGTTGAAAAACCAAGATAAACACACACACACACACACACACACACACACACACACACCAGACCATGCCGAAGGTAAAGCCCTACCTCACACCACACACCATCACTGCTAGATGTGTTCAAGGACAGTTGACAACCTGGATAGCAGAGACAGTGAACAGGGCTTCTATAGCGTTGTATGTCAATTTTAAAATGAAGCACGTGGTTAAGATCATTTTTAACTTTTATTAATAAATTCATTAGGCTTGAAGGCATCCATTTGCCATGGATGGAAAGGACAGGCAGATATGTGACAGGCAACGATAAGCACTGAAATAGTCCTTAAAATCCAGAAATTCTACTGATAAAAAAGAAAACACAAATGGGAACGATGTTTGTAACCATTCATTGCCGAGAAATAGAGTCAATTGCAATGAATGAAGAGAAATGAGCAAAGAAATAATAAAATAACATAAAATAAAATACCCCCCCCACACACACACACACACACACACACTCTTCACAGGTCACGGCTCTGAGGAGCCCGCACTAGAGTCCACGGTCAAGCACACCAAGCATCGCAGACACGTTCAAGAGAACCTTTTCTTGAGATGCTTTTGGTGAATGCCACCTGAAGGGCGTGTCCTGTGGGGGATCTAGCCTGGGGCATGAGCACCCCCACCCTAAACTTGACCCCCAACGGGTGACAACGCTTCAGTTCTGGGGCGGGCTGATTGGTGGGTCTCTGGCTCCATCCACCACGTTCCTGTGCTATAAAAGGGAGCAAAGGTAAGCTGCGCCGCCCCAACCCCACACGCCGCCCTGACCCCGTCCCCAGCCGAGGGAGAGCGACATGGGGGGCGGGGAGAAAGCTGGAGGCCAGGGCTCCAGAGGGGAAGGGCCGCAGAGGCGGGCCCGGGCTTGGGGTGGGGCGGCACCGCCTCGTCCAGCCAAGGCGCGCGCCTAGCCCTGCTTCAGGTCCCAGCACAACCAACTCAGCCCTTAGGGCCAATCCTTATCCCGAAGTTCCGGATCCTGCTTGCTGACTTCCCTTACCTACATTGTTACAACTTGCCAGAGGCTGTTCACCTTGGAGACCTGCTGCGGATATGGGTACGGCCCGGGGAGGGATTTACACCCTCTCCCCCGGATTTTCAAGGGCCAGCGAGAGCTCACTGGACACCGCCGGAACCGCGACGCTTTCCGAGGCACGGGTCCCTCTCTCGGGGCGAACCCATTCCAGGGCGCCCTGCCCTTCACAAAGAAAAGAGAACTCTCCCCGGGGCTCCCGCCGGCTTCTCCGGGATCGGTTGCGTTACCACACTGGACGCCTCGCAGCACCCGTCTCCGCCACTCCGGATTCGGGGATCTGAACCTGACTCCCTTTCGATGAGCTGAGGGCAACGGAGGCCATCGCCCGTCCCTTCGGAACGGCGCTCGCCCATCTCTCAGGACAAACTGACCCATGTTCAACTGCTGTTCACATGGAACCCTTTTCCACTTCAGCCTTCAAAGTTCTCCTTTGAATTTTTGCTACTACCACCAAGATCTGCACCTGCAGCTGCTCCACCTGGGCCTGTGCCCTAGGCTTCAAGGCTCACCGCGGGAGGGCCCTCCTACTCGGAACGAGTTTTTTTTGTTTGTTTGTTTGTTTGTTTGTTTTTCCTACGCCCTTTCGGTTGATTATGGCCAAGTTGAAAACAGCAACCAGTAAAATGTATCCCCAAAATGACTCGGTACAAAACAGGTCTTTTTCAGAAATATTTAATAAAATAAAAGTTAATGAAAAACCTTTACATGAGTTTTAAATCCTATTTCAAAACAGAAGAAACAACTCCATCATTGGCCACAGGTCCCTGGCCATCCTCCCACACACTGACTTCCTGGTGCTTTAGCTGGTGTCCATCATCGCATCGTAATTGTCCAGCAGGGCATCCATCTCCGCGCCATCCATTTGGCCATCTAAATCCTCGGTGTCCCTCATAGCGTTGTAAGTGTTCAGTAGGGTGTCCAACTCAGGGGTGTCCCTCATGCAGCTGTCAGCGTCCTTCTGGGGGTCCAACTTTTTAGTGTCCCTCATCGCATTGTAAGCGCCCAAATAGGCATTCATACTTTTGGTGTCCCTCATCGAGTTGTAAGCGCCCTTTTGGGATTCCAACTGCTGGGTGCCCCTCATCGCACTGTAAGCGTCCTGCTTGGCGTCCAACTGCTTGGGGCCCCTCATCGAGTTGTAGGCGTCCAGCTGGGCGTCCAGCTCCTCCGCCGAGATCTGTCGCTTTGAATGGCGGCCAGTGCGCCTGCCTGTACGCTGGTTGCCTCTGCGGGCACGGCCCTGAGTGCCGCCGCCAAAGCCTCCAGATCCTCGGTTTGTAGTCACCCAGCCTCTGTTGACACTCTGTACCTGCCTGGGCTTCGTATCTATCAGCGAGGTGAGGAACTGGATGTGGAGGGGACGGCCATCCAAAGGGATGCCGTTGTACTGTTCCCTGGCTTCCAGGGCGTCTCCCTTTCCGCTCAAAGTGCACGTGGGCTGTTCCCAGGCTGCGGCCAGAGCGGTCGTAATGGACAGCGGCCTGCTTCAGAGGCCCGAACTCCGCAAACAGCTGCTGGATGTCTGCGTCGGACACTCCGAAGTGCAGGTTGGACAACAACAGCTTCCCACCGGTCATCAGGCCGGCGCCCCTGCCGAAGGCCCTGCGGAAGCGGTCGTGTTGCCACTCGTCGGGAAGTTGTCTCGGCCTGTGGTAGGGCGCCGGCCGGTTCCTGCCTCGGCCGAGGGCAGCCCGGTTCCGGAACAGCCCGCCGCCCCTGCGCTATGGTGCGGCGGCCTGCGCTCCACAACCCCGGCCTCCCTGGGAGGCGGCCAGGCCTCGGTCCGACCTAGGTCCTTGCCCCGCCCCCGCCGCAGCCACGGGCCCCGCCATGGCCACCCTGCTGGTTCAGGTCCAGCCTAATGTCATCCAGTGACATGTGGATTTTGTCGGCCATGGTGGGGCCCGAATCGGCCTTGGATCGAGCCCCTGCAGAGGCACCAGGTCCTTCACTTCCCACACAGCACCAGAGCTGTTCCTGGGCGGGCACCAGATAAGCAAAACCGGTTAGGGCTGGTCACATATCTTTGTACTAGTGAATGACAAGAGGTAAATAGTCACTTCCCTTTTTTCCAGTGCCCCTGAGGCACAACCCAGAGTCCCAGGGAAGAGACTACAAATTTCCACATTGTGACTGTTATCATGTTAATTTTTGACCACTCACTATCATTTTACAGCTTACCAACCCCCAGCCTCCTCCCCTTTGCTTTCTCCCACCTCCCTCATCTATCATCACTGGATTTCATGGAAACCCACTGGTCAATAGCAGGAAAGAGTGTAGAACAGTGTTTGAAACCACTTACAAGTCTCATCCTTGGATGGTGATTTATAAAAATAGGTCAAAGACATGCTTGTGGACTTTGGGCTTTGCTGTGCTGTGTATCTATGCAGAGGCCGGGTGATTTTAAACTCCTATGTGATGACTTAAGTTTATACTTCACCCCTGGTCTGGCCCCCGGATTTTGTTATCTAGGCCTTGGAAAGGCCTCCTCCCTGCCTTGAAAGGAATAGATTTTTAATTCCTTGAGATTCTGCTTCCCGGCAGTAGCCGAAAGTCTGGTTCAAATAAACTCATCACAGAAATTATTTACAGGTTTGAGTGTTTCTCAGGTTAATTGTATGAAACTCCAAGAAAACACACACACACCACACACACCACAAACACACACACATACATACACACACACACACACACACACATACACACACACATACATACAAGTTTTTCAAGTGTACAACTCAACAAAACATCACCTGAATACAGCGCCCAAAGTATAAAGCCTCTTTATGTCACCATTTTCCTCCCCCACAAAACCCCCCCGGTTTCTTTCTCTTTGGGTTTCCTTTGTGTTCCCCCCTTCCACTACCACCCACCACCCCAAATCTATTATTTTCAACATAGGGACGGGGCATTTCTAAGGCATACAAACAAAGCAACAAAGCCAGGAAGCCATAGTGGCAATAAACGCTAACATGGACCACATCTGCCACTGCCTATGTATATATATATTCACAAGAAAGCCCAAAGACAACAAGCAGGTGGGTGTGGGGAACATTGGTGCAATGTCATGTGGTTGTGGATTTTAGTGTGACTCACCATATGAATGACAAGAAAGTGTTGGGGCAGAGCGGGAGCACACTGTAGTATGTGTGTTTGAAATGAGGTAAATCTGGATGAGGCCTTGTCCATGAAATGTACAAAATCAATCAATTTGGCCCTGGACCAGTGGCTCATTGGCGAAAGCGTCTTCCCTTATGCCACTGTTTGTGGGTTCAATCCCCAATCAGGGCACAGACAGGAAGCAACAGAGCCCTGGCTGGTGTGGCTCAGTTGGTTGAGCATCATCTCATGCATTGAAAGGTCACTGATTCCTTTCCAGGTTGGGGCACATGCCCAGATTTCAGGTTCATTTCCCAGCTGGAGTATGTATTGGAGGCAACCGATAGGTATTTCTCTTTCTTTCTCTCTCTCTCTCTCTCTCTCTCTCTCTCTCTCTCTCTCTCTCTCTCTCCTTCCCTTTCTCCCTCCTTTCCTAAAATCACACACACACACACACACACACACACATATATTTGTTTCTGTTAATCCTCACCCGAGGATATTTTTCCATTGATTTTTAGGAAGAGTGGAGGAGACAGGGCAAGACAGAGGGAAATATCAATGTGAGAGAAACACGTCAATTGGTTGCCTGAGACCAGGGCAAGGGCCCAAAGAACCTGCCATCAAGGTCCATGACCTTGGCTGGAATTGAACCTGGGATCCTTTGGTCCACAGGCTGGCCAATGCTCAATGGACTGAACCAAACAGGCTAAGGGAAGTATATATATATATGCTGTACCCAGGCACACATTGCTGTGGCTCAGTCTGGTTAAATGGAAAAGTAAGAAAAGAGAAAGCACACGTTTCTAATACGCTTAATTTCACAATGCCTGTGGGTATGCAACATTTTGTGTTGTTCCATTGTCTGTGCAGATATAGAGATTGTCTGGTTTGCCAACCCCAGAACACGCAACATCTCATTGTCCATGTGAGAAGCAATCCGCATCTAGATCTAAACCGCACAATTCTAAAGATTGGCCCTGAGCTTTGTTGATGGTGATTGCAAACGCCAATCGAATTGGGAATTGCAGTCTCTGAAATTGAAATGGCATATCCGTTGCAATCATAGGAATGTGAGGAATGAGGACATCTTCACCTTTGAAAGGTCCTGTCAAGATTGTTGCTTCTACGACATCCCTCGTCGTCGTCGTCTCTCCCCCCACCCCCACCCCCTCAATCTTTCTGTCCAGTTGGAGTCTTTTTTGCCATCTGGCCACTTTGGAATATTTTCTCTGGCTCTCCTGAGCGGCTGCGGTGGCGGCATAGTCACTTAAGGAAGGAAAGGAGAATATCGGGTTGGTTCCAGGCACCGAACTGTGGCAGAGGAGGGCGGAGGGGGGGGTGGGCGGACAGGAGTCAGTCGCTGAGCGGGCCCCCAAGGTATTTCTAAGACAGTGAGCGACTCTGGTAAGGGCATGCGGTAGGAGGAGAGCAGCTGGAGTTCTGTTTGTTGACTGGGGGCTTGCAGGGGATGGGGAGGGCCTGGGTTTCGTTTGCTCCTTTGTTGATGTCATTTTCTTTCTTTCTTTCTTTCTTTCTTTCTTTCTTTCTTTCTTTCTTTCTCTTTTTTAAAACAAAGGTGAAGAACTCTTCGGGTGGAGGTATTTCTGCAAGAAAGTCTGGCAGGACAGGACATGGGGGTATGCGGGCCAGGCCAGTCCATTGACCAGAAAACGCAAAGGATCTGTAGTGGCTCTGACTAGCGCCCTTCCTTTAAGAAACAGGAAGACAGGGGAGTTTCTCTCGGGGTCCCTCCGTCTCCCCTCCCCCGCACCCCTGCCACACAAACACACACACACACACACACACACACACTCACACTCACACACAGTGGCACCCGAGTAGCAAAAGGTTTCCAGAATGAACTGAATTCCAGGGCCTAGCCAGGCAGCCACCCCGCAGCAAGGGAAAGACCATATAAAAACAGCTGCCAGGTGGCGCGCAAACACCAGCGAGAACGTCAGTGGGGTGGCTCTGGTCGTGGGCCCTGGCCCGGCCCAGGCGGGAGCCCCGCCGCCCGCTGTGTGTTTGGGGGGAGGAAGGGGGCAGAGGCAAGGGTGGCTGATCTCCTCCCCGCGCCACAGTGGGACTGTGTTGGCCCGGGCCCCTAGTGGG
>NW_005878038.1:0-8066 GCF_000147115.1 Myotis lucifugus | reverse complement strand
ACAAAGGAGAGTCCCGGGACAGGGCTTCCTCAGCCCAGGATGTCAGGCTCTTGGCACAAGACAACTCCACGTATGGGGCATATACCAGACACCCCCAGTCATGGCAGAGAAGGGAGGTGCCCTTCCTGGAACAGTAGGGTAGGGAGATTCTAGAAAAGGCTGTGTTCAGGAGAGAAGGAGAAAGGCCAAAGAACCAGCAAACAAGTAGTCAGATTAAAAAAAAAAGAAAAAGGAAAGGAGATGTGGGGCAAGGCTGGGACATAACGACAGACAAAAAGGAGGCACATGTGATCCTCCCAATGGACAGGTGGTTCCAGCTCAGGGCTGTACATCTGCTACAGACGGGCACTGGTCAGGTGTGCTACCATAATGAAAGTAAAACTTAAGCATCAAGAACAAAACTCTGGCTATTAAAACAATAACAAGACAATGCCAATGCAAAACCCAAAACATTTCAAAACTTAAACATAACATTTTTAAAACTAGTAAGAATAATAAAACAATGGCAATGCAAAACAGCAATAAGTGAGTTTCTGCTAAATGAAAATTTCTTTTGCTGATTTACTCAGAGTCCTCGGACTTGGCTGAGAGAGTAGCTTCCACTTCTTGCTTTTCTACCATCTGCTGGGCCTCAGTTGTTAACTTCTTCAGCTGACCCCATGTTGGCCCCTCAGTCCCTTACATAACCTTCCTTTTCTTCTTTTTTCTGATTTTCTGTCATCGGGGCAACTCTAAGTCTTTGGAACAATGGGACAAGGAGCTTCTCTGGGTCCATTGTGGTGATACACAAATTGTCTGCACTGCTCCTTCTGGAAAGATACAAAACACAACCTCTTCCCCACATCATTACTAGATCTGGTAAAACTCTTGTCTGGTTTGTGTATCCTTCTACCAGGCTGAGTCGGCAGAGGCTATTGTACAGGAGCCCCGATGCCTTTTGGCTGCTGTACAACCCTCTGCATTGTATTTCAAAAAAATCTAACATATAACATTATTCTCCTCCTTTTTTTTTTTTTTTTTATAGAAAAGGTTTATATTGATGGAATTGTCAATTTTTCTTTTTGTGTCAAGAGCTAACTTTGATGTGTTAAAACTAAGTAAAATGCATTTACTCAATCCAAAGCAGGCATTAAAAAGAAAAACCCCAAATGCTCTCTTGTATCCATTTTAAGAGTAGGATTGGCGCTTTCCGCTATTACCTGAGTCCTGATCTATCACCCCAGGGAGAGCTTGCCAATCTTGCACTTTCCCAGGGTGGAAAGGCTGCAGTGGGGTTAAGGATAAGGCTCCTTGGGCCTACCTTCTCCCATGCCTTTACATTTACCTTTCCTTCCTCAAAAAAGCATGGACATACTTCTTGTATAAAAACGTTCCGTCTGACTGGGAGTAACCTTAACTCCTCTGCTAGCAAGCATATGTATTAAAAGTTCAATACGGAGTCTTTTTTTTTTTTTTCCTTTAGACTCAGTATGGCACATCTTCTCAATCTAAGTTCTGTACTATCCACCTTCTTACCCTACTTATCTTCTATAGGGGTGTCTACAGCACCCTGGTGGAGTCCTATCCGTCCCAAGTGTGGGGGTTCTCTGGGGAGGGGGGGGCTTACCTAGGGGAACCCTGTTCTGGCGCCATCTGTTGGGGTCCTGCCCCAGCAGGTCCAGGGGGTCCCAAAGGTGTGGACGGAGTTGGCGAAGAAGGAATAACACGGAGACAGCTTTCAGTTGATCAGTATAGCGAGGTTCTCCCGCCAGGTTCTCCAGCCAAGTTCTGTCTTTTTTTATTTTTTTATTTTTTTGCAAAACACCAAATCTATATTTATATCCACATATAATAACATAACTTTAAGCTGAAATATATCATAAACAAAACAAGTAACATCTACTGTTTGGCAACTTACGTATCAACAATTAAAATAAATCAAACTGGAATGAAATAAATACATAAACAAAGATCCAACAGATTGTACCTCTATTATATGTACTGTTGTCCCAAAGGAAAAAACATACAAAACCAGTAGTATCCCAATAGTTAATACTGATGGACAAAAATAATAACAACATATTTTGGAATACAAGGGCTGTGAAAAAGAAAAGAAACTGGTATTTTTATACTTTTAGAAATGTGGTTAGGAAGGAGAAATATGAAAACCCCCATAATTTCAGCATAACACAAACTGACTTGTTTTCACATAGATTTGGTGATTTTTTTAAATAAAGGTTTAAGTTTCAGCCCTCTACTATGATGTATCCCCTTTAAGATTTACACTTACAGTCAGAGCAAGCTTTCTGTAACACTCATCAGATTAGCAATGATCAAGTCAATCATCTTCGAAAATGTGATAATCTTCAAAAATAGGCTATAAAAGCGCAAAACTATGGAAACAAAAATCTAGATTATGTACATATGGCTCAGCTTGTGAACAGGAAAAGGGGTTTAATAGCGTATGCTTTCCTGATACGAAGCACTTCGCTACAAGGCCAGCAGACTGATCTCAGGCCGGTCTCCCTGTCACACGGGAGTTAAGACTTCTCGTTCACGTTGCATAATGAAAACAAAACAAAACAAAATATGCCCACTGTTGACCCCAATGCAGACGCACTGACTTCCAATACAAACCTAAAAATTTCTCCCAAACTTTAATTTCCTTGAAAATTGCTTCCAATATCTGTATCATGTATAATTTAGCGTTTAATTTTTTTATCTATTTAAGCAAACACCTAAAGAAACTGAATTTTCCAACAAAAATGATTCATTTGAGAGGAGACTAATTTGAGGAGCTCCACATACACTTTGGTGCGTGTGCTGGCAGCTGGCTGCTCGGAGAGGAAGCGCTGCCCTGCAGACACCCACTCCCCAGAGGGACCGTGGAGCGGCTCCTCCTTGGCGACACCGTGACATTTGTGATAAAAGGGCACCAAATCAGAGTAGCTGACCCCGACATACGCAGCAATATTCACGGAGGGTCAATTCTTCCATTAACAGATTGTAAGACAACAGACTGCAGACAATTTAACATAATACAAATCATCAAAAAAATTTTAAAACGTACATCTTAAATGAAAGAGCACCAATAGCAGGAACTGCTCAGAGTGAGGAGCTACATGAGGAAAAGGATGCACAGGGTATTGAAACAAGCAGGTACAACTTATATATGTACAGATTTTACCTGAGGTGCAAGCATGATATACTTTCTCCCCACCCACCCCCAGCCCAAATGATTCTTTTCAGCTGCGCTCAAGTATGCAAAAACTCTGCTTATTTGGTCAATTCTAAAGAAAAAAAATATTATTCAGGGACAAAATAGAGATTTCCCGCCTCCATTTGTATACAACTCAACTGTTCCAGCTATAGTTTTTATTGCTATTTGGTACAAAAGTGAACAGAACCACTTTGCAGCACGTGGTGTTCCTTGCGCGCATGTACAGTACAGTCACAGCTTATTTCAGTAGCTTTCCCCGCTCGCTTTCTCGAAGGATGAACTGGCTCAACTTCCTGGAGCACACATCCATCAAGACCTTTCTTCCCCAAAATAGGAAATCAAGTTTTCTTGTCCTTTGGCCGAGAATGTGCATTCCCAATAAAATTCTCATGGTTTCTCTTTTGAAGCATGCTGCTAGGTCAGTGTGGATAAGACCCAGGCCTTTTGCCTTCCAGCGCCGCGCGGGGCGCACGTGTAGAGCGGCCCGGGCCCGCCCTAGGGCTGGTGTAAGGTCAGCACATTGGCGGAGTCCATCTCGCCTGATGCCAGGAACCCTGGTTTGGAGGGCAGCACCATCGGCGGCGGCCACGCATACTCCTGGGGCAGCAGCCTTGTGGTTCCGGGGCCCGCCAGGTACTTGGGCAGGTCAAGGACCCTTCGGTCGTGGGGCCCAGGCTGCTCCGCATCCAGGACCACGGGCCCAGCTTTCGGCCTCTTGGGAAGCGGCTCTCTGAGCTCCGGGCCGGCAACACCTGCGCTGTGGCCACAGAAGTAGCCTCTTCCCCGGGGCGCCCACAGGCCCTCGTGCTTGGCCGAGAAGTCGGTTGAGCCATGGATGGTGCTTCTGCTCGAGGGCTGGAACACGGAGACCACCGGGGCTTTGAACTTCGTCTCTGGCCTTTTGGTCTTCTCCGGTGCAGGAGAAACTCCGCTTTTAGAAACCATCTCCGAGGGCTGCTGCCTGGCGGCTGGAGCCCCCTGCGCCCCGATGCTGGGCTGTGGCCTGTGCGACTTCAGGGTTACTGGGGTAATTGGTTTGTTTTCGTTCCTTGCGGGCCGATGGGTTTTGCCTTTCCTCGGGGCCCGGCTTCCCCTTCTCCCACAGCAGGGTCTTGGACTGGGCTGGGAAGGCAGGCTTGGGCTTGGGCTTGGGCTTGGGGAAACTGGACAAGGGAGGCACGTCTTTTCCCAGTAGAGCTGGTGGACAGCCAGCGCATCTGTTTCTAAGCCAAGACTTGTTTCTACAGTTTTTGTGACCGTCGGGATTGTATTTATGCTCCAGTCTCTGATGCATCATTAAAACTTCTGGATAAAAGGTCTTGAAAGTACAAAATGGGCAGGTGATACTTGGGATTAAACTCTTGCTCAAAGAAATTGCCGGACAATTGTGAAGCGCCCCGAGGGATAAATTTAACGGTTTCTCTTGACAGTCCATGCTGGGCTTCACTCTGCTGTCTGCTGCCACCTCTGCCTTCTCTTTGAGGCCAACCTTGGCCTTGTGGGCGGCAGTGGCGTCTGGGTGAGACTGAGGCAGAGCAGCCACTTCTGCTCTGCGAGCGAGGTTGATGGCCTGAGCTTCGGGCGCTGGTCTCTTCTTTAACACGTCCCAATAAGGAGGGGCAGGGTGTCTGCCTAGCTGATCAGCACTACCTTCAGTTGCATTTTTATTGAAATCCTGAGTATCTTTGTGTATCGGTGAGTGGACAGTGCTGCCCAGAACATTCTGAAAGGCAGGGGCCATCCCCGTAGGTTGCTTGGCAGGTGGGCTGCCTTTCACATCTTTGGCACCATCGAAAAATCTTTTCAAATTTCTGGTTTGCACACTGTGGGCGATGAGTAGTACATCTTCCGTTTCCTGGTTTTTCCCTTCGCTCTGGACCTCAGCGGCCACACTGACCTGCTCGTCTTTGTGGTGTGTCTCCAAGTGATACCGTAGAGAGGTCTTCTGGGCTGCAGCATAGTCACAAAATTCACATTTGTATGGTTTTTCATCCGTATGCGTTCTGAGATGAATATCGAGGTAGTAATTTGAATGGAAAAACTTTCCACAGTAACTACATTCTCTTGAGGATGTCAGATGCTTCATTTTGCCTCCATCATCATTTTGATCCAGATGGAGGCCTTCGGGAAGTCCGTCCTCGGATCCATCTTCAGAGCCTCCTTCTCGATCTGTGGTTCTGTTTTCATCCAGGGTGCCGGCTAGGTCTGGAGAGCACGTCCTCAGCTGTGGGCCATCCACAGACATGGTGGGTGTCTCAGCTTCTGTCCTCCGGTCCTTCCTGTGGACTCTTGAGTGTAGGACCAGCTGGTGGTAGGTTCTGAACCCCTTGCCACACTCAGAGCAATGCCTGGGCCTCTCACTCTTACTGGACAACTTGGGGTCCGCGTCCCCAGAAGGCACTTCACCGTTGGCAGGTCTAGGCTTCTCCTTATCTCGTGCTAGGCCTGTACAAGCGCTCTTATTGGATCTGGACTTTCCAGAACCTTCAGGATGGCTTTTACTCCCGTTCCAGATTTCTCCAAGCTCTTCTTTGTCCGAATCATCATTGTCCGTGCTCCTTTCCTGCCAGGGTTGCTCCTTCACCTCCCGGCAGATGGCGACTTTGCCCTTGGTGGCCAGCTGCCAGGCCTGGCAGGTGGTGAATGGGTCGAGCTGAGGTATCCATCCGGTGGGCTGCTTCACGGTTTCAGGGTGAGCTTTGGGTCTGAGGTTTAAGAACTGCAGGAACTCCTTGTCTCTAGGGCCTGGCATCCCCGTCTGCTGAAAGTCTGCCTGGGGATTGCTGTCACCGGAAGCCATATCTTTGGTGTGCATCTTCCTGTGATCAATTAGACTTTCTATATTTGGAAATAGGAAGCCACAAACCATGCACTTCTTGAAAGGAGAGGAGATGCTCTCCGCTGCCTGCTCCTGGACAACCTCGTTGATGGTGACCGGGCTTTCCAAGCCCTGCTGCAGCTTGCCCTTGGCCCCCGACTTGCCGTTGTGTGTTCGCATGTGGCTCTTCAGAAACCTGGGCTCCTTGAACCTCCGTCCACACACGGGACACCCATAGGTGAAAGAGTCCTTGTGTTTCTTCATGTGGATCTCCACATCAAATGCAACTCTGAACATCTGCCCACACACTTCACAGATCAGGTCTTCATTCTCTTTGCCACTCTTGTCCTTAGGGGGTTCTGTTCACACCTGGCCTTGATCTAGAGGGCTGAGATACTCTGCTTCCACAAGCAGAACTGCGGGCTCACAGAGGATGGGCCGGTGCTGCAGCAGCACATGCTTATTGAGGTCTTCAGAGTGGGTGAAGGTCTGACTGCAGAACATGCAGTCCAAGGACGTGTAGCCTTCGATTTGGATGCTCTTCTCTTGTGTGGCTCTGAAAGGAACAGTGGTGGTCCCTTTTACTGACATGGCATCATCTAGCTCCATCTGGCTGCCAAGAGAATTGCCAATAACTACCGGTCCATCCATATACACTAAGAGGGATTGAGTTGGCATGTTTCCTGTCACTTCAGGACTGTGTATAAAATAAGAATCTGGCTGAGGAATGTCTGGACTTCGAATAAGGCCACTTGTAATACTTGTCACTCATACCCCCAACAGTGCTGGGCTTCAAAACTAGAACAAATATCCTATCTAATAAAAGAGAAACATGGTAATTAGCGTACGACCCCTACCCTTCCCATTGGCTAATCAGGGCGATATGCAAATTAACTGCCAGCCAAGATGGTGGCCGGCAGCCAGGCAGCTGGAAGCGAACATGAGGCTTGCTTGCTTCAGTGAAGGAGGACTCCAACATTCCCCGCCTGCCTTGCCGTCCTCTGAGCTGGCAGTTTGAAACATTGTAACAAATATAGAAGCTAAACAAAACCCCAGAAACCAGCTTTCAGCCGGCTGGGGTCTCAGACCTGGAGATGATACAGTGTTTCGATTATAGAACCAAAACAAACCAGATACCTGCTTTCAGCAGCAGAGGCCTTGGCCCAGAATTAAAAAAAAAAGAAAAAAAGGAGCGGTTGGGAGCTTCAGTCACCCACCAGCCTGAAAACAGCCCTCAGCCCCTCACCCAGACTGGCCTGGCACCCCAGTGGGGACCCCCACCCTGAAGGGTGTGTGACCAACTGCAAACAACCATCATCCCCTCATCCAGGCTGGCCAGGCACCCCAGTGGGGACCCCCACCCTGATCCAGGACACCCTTCAGGGCAAACCAGCCAGCCCCTATCCATGCACCAGCCCTCTATTCTATATAGTAAAAGGGTAATATGCCTCCCAGTACTGGGATTAGCGGAGCCACGAGGCCCCCTGGCATCGGGATCAGCGTGACAGGGGGTAGCGCCCAAACCCCCTGATCGCCCTGCTGCTCTGTGTGACAGGGGGCGGGGCCACAACCTCCCTATCCGCCCCGCTCTGTTCGTGACAGGGGAAGGCGCCCCAACCCCCTGATCAGCCCTGCTCTGTGCCTGATAGGGGGGAGCTCCCCAACCCCCTGATCGCCCTGCGGCTCTGTGTGTGACAAGGTGCGGCGCCCCAACCCCCCCCCACCCCACGGGCCCTGCTCTGTGTGTGATGGGGTAGAGCCATAACCTCCCCATTGGCCCTGCCCTGAGTGTGAGAGTGGTGGCGCCCCAACCGCCTGATCGGCCCTGCTCTGTGGGTGATAGAGGGTGGCGCCCCAACCCCCTGATCCGCCCTGCTCTGTGTGTGACAGGGGGGAGCTCCCCAAACCCCTGATGGGCCCTGCTCTGTGCGTTACAGGGGAGAGCTCCCCAACCCCCTGATCGATCCTGCTCTATGCATGACAGGGTACGGAGCCCCAACCCCCCTGACGGGCCCTGCTCTGTGCGTGACAGGGGGCAGCTCCCCAACC
>NW_005878037.1:0-8067 GCF_000147115.1 Myotis lucifugus | reverse complement strand
AAGCCAATCAGAGCAGCTATTATGCAAATTACCCACCAAGATGGCGCCGGCAGCCACGGAGCTGGAGCAAGCAAGAGGCTTGGTTGCCCCGGCGATGGAGGAAGCCAAGCTTCTCACCTGCTTTGGCCGGCTGTGGCCTCCACAAAAGGCAACAAAGTTTCAATTATAGAAGCTAAATAAATCCCAGATACCTGCTTCCAGCCAGCCTCCACTGGGAGCTTGGGTGGCTGGGGGCTGTGGCCAGACTGCAAACAGCCATCAGCCCCTCACCCAGGATGGCCACACCCTCATGGGGTGAGGGTCCCTGCTGGGGGGCTTGGCCAGCCTGTAAACAGCCATCAGCTCCTCACCCAGACTGGCCAGGCACCCAGCGGGGACCCCCACCCTGAAGGGGCTGTGGCCAGTCTACAAACAGCCATCAGCCCCTCACCCAGGCTGGCCAGGCACCCAAGCGGGACCCCCACCCTGATCCGGGACACCCTTCAGGGCAAACCAGCCTGCCCCCACCCATGCACCAGGCCTCTATCCTATATAGTAAAAGGGTAATATGCAAACCGACCCTAACAGCAGAAGGACTGGGAAATGACTGGTCACTATGACACACACTGACCACCAGGGAGCAGACGCTCAATGCAGGAGCTGCCCTCTGGTGGTCAGTGTGCTCCCACAGGGGGAGCTCTGCTCAGCCACAAGCCAGGCTGACGGCTGCCAGTACAGTGGTGGTGGTGGGAGTTCTCTCCCGCCTCCTTCAGCAGCGCTGAGAATGTCTGACTGCAGCTTAGGCCTGCTCCCGCTGGCAAGTGGACATCCCCCGAGGGCTGCCGGGCTGCCAGAGGGATGTCTGACTGCCATCTTAGGCCCAATCCCCTGGGGAGCAGGCCTCAAGTGGTCACCCCCGAGGGGTCCCAGACTGTGAGAGGGCACAGGCCGGGCTGAGGGACCCCCTACCCCCGAGTGCACAAATTTTTGTGCACCAGGCCTCTAGTCCTTATAACAAAAGCCTAATATGCTAAGTGTCCGGTCATCTGGTCGGCCATTCAAGCAATCAAAGCGTAATATGCTAATGATATGCTAATGCTGATCAACTGCTCGCTATGACATGCACTGACCACCAGGGGGCAGGCGCTCTGACCAGTAGGTTAGCTTGCTGCTGGGGTCCGGCTGATCGGGACTGAGCAAGACGGGCCGGACACGCCCTGAAGCCCTCCTTTGGTCCCTCCCTGGCTGGCCAACCTCCAGTGTCCCTCCCCAGCCCCAATCATGCACCGGTGGGGTCCCTCAGCCTGGCCTGTGCCCTCTCACAATCCAGGCTGAAGGACCCCCCCCCCCCAGTGCGTGAATTTCATGCACCGGCCTCTAGTCTATATATATAAAAGCCTAATATGCTAATTGTCCCAGCAGGTGGTCAACCACAGTTCCTTTCAAGGTGCACAAATTCGTGCACCAGGCCCTTAGTATATAATAAAAGCCTAGCGACTGCATGGCAGAATGACAAGAATGAACGGCCAACCAGTTGCTATGATGCAAACTGACCACCAGGGGGCACTCAATGCAGGAGCTGCTCCCTGGTGGTCAGTCTGCTACTACAGTGGGAGTGCTGCTCAGCTGACCGGGATGAGTGGCTGCGAATCCCGGGCCGACGGGCAGGAACCTGGGCTGCGATCATTACCTCCTCGCCCCAGGCTCCTCCTCCTCGCTCCCTGCCGCCTCCTCTGGACGCCTGCAGGCCGCGCAGCACTGCCACCAGGCTCGCAGACCTGACCCCAGAGGCTGGGAGGCGGGTTCGTGGCCACTGCAGGACTGAGGCCTACTACGCTGCCGCCTCTCACTGCTACTGTCTTTGGGCCCAGCCCCAACCAGGTCCCCTGGAGAGGCAAGTGCTCCAGCTCCACAGAAGATGCCGGATCAGGGAGCAGCTGCTCAGACGGCGAGTCCACAGCTGCTCAGCTGACTGGGATGACCGGCGCTCCCACGGCAGGCGGATCCCCACAAGCCACGCCCCCCACCAGTGCCCGAATCCCGTGCACTGGGCCTCTAGTCTATTATATGCCAAGCACTTAGGTTCTGGGGTATAGTAGTGAACAAAATAGAAATGTCCTCACATTGCTTACAGTCTAGGAGTAAAGAACAGTAACAACAACAATTAACACTCACATAAGAGAATACTGACCTCAGCAACCCTTAGATCTCTCTACTTAATTTCAGTAATAATGAAAAGAAGAATATACTTTAGAGTTGGTCCCTTGGTCTAATGAAATCTTCAAGGAAAAAGGTGATCCCTGCTGTTTCCTAGCTCATATTTTTATGTTTTAACTAGAAATGGACAAAATATCTTTTCACACCTATTTCTGCTCAGTAACCTTATAAAGTAATTGCAGCTAGTAAATAGCAACACTCAAGCCCTTGTTTCCAAGCGTATGGGAGTTAAAGCTGGGACAGGTATTTCTGTCTAACAGCAGTAAGATACCTGCCTTCTCACAGGGGGTGTTGCTAAAGCTTTCCTTGTCACCCAGGGTCTGCCCCTGGCACTTAGCCCCCTGAGGTTTCCGCTGCTACCTGATGGAGTGCTCTGGAGAAAATAAAAAAGGTTATACCAAGAATTATTTTTCAAAATTGGGAGAGGAGTCATAAAAGTAACTTCTCATACAATACCAATCTCTATATATAAAAGCCTAAGTGACCGTTACAACCTAACAATCGGAAGGACCAGTCGACTGGTCGCTATGATGCGCACTGACCACCAGTGGGCAGACGCTCAATGCAGGAGCTGCCCCCTGCTCCGCTAGAAGCCCGGCTCACAGCTGGCGAGCGCAGCTGCAGTGGCAGCAGCGCTATGGAGTGGTGGCGGCGGCAGGCGCAGCGGCTCCAGGATGAGCAGCAGCAGAGCTGCGCCCGCCCCAGCTAGGGCTCCTCTCCGGCTTGTATGACTCTTTAGCCACTGCCACATCCCTCGGGCGATGTCGGACTGCCAGCTTTCGGCCAGGCCCGTGGAGATTGGGCCGAAACCCGACAGTCCAACATCCCCTGAGAGGGCCCCGATTGCAAGAGGGTGCAGGTCAGGCTAAGAGACCCCATCTGTGCACTGGGCCTCTAGTAAAAAATAAAAGTACTTCACATGACACACACACAAAATCAGTGAACATCTTTAATACCTCATAAGGTGTTGGTTGATGAGTAAAAAAGAAAATTGTCAGCTCTTTAAGCTAAGTTACATGGTTTGACTGCAATGAAATTCACTTTGCAAACTCTTGAAAATAGACAACTTTAAAAACAGATGAATGAACTGGGGGAAATGGTATATAAATTATTGAAAAAGGATCCCGTCATCTGAATGAGGCTTCATCTTTAGATTCCTTTACATCGATTTTGAAATTAGGCAAATTAGTAGGGACATAACTCCAAATACACACCTGTGATTTATAATCAATTTTGGGAGACCAGCCTTCCACAGAGGAAACGCTAGATTCCCAAGCTGTGCCCTTCCTGAGCGATGCCCATCCTCTCCCTGCCCTTGCGCATCCCATTCTAACCTGGTGCCAGGCACCCAGGAGTCGCTCGTGGACGCTGGATGAATGAACTCGTGTATGTGACAGGGTTAACCTCTGGCGCTTAGGCACGGAATTCCTTCCAGCTGCTGATTCACACTCTCTTCTGAGTTCCCTGTCTTACAAAGACAGGACGCAGAGCATCTGTCTCCGTTGGTTTCGGACTTTTCATCACTTCCTCCCAAGCCAGCACCAACAGCCGGGCAGGCACCAGCAGTACACATCCATGGGAAGTGGCATATGGGTGTCAATGCCTGACTTGCACAAAGATGAACAATCTACCTGGCTCAGCAGGTGACCACAGGAGGTCATGTGACCACAGCTTCAGATTCCATCTCTTCCCTCTTCCTTCCCTGGATGCAGCCCAGGGCAGCCTCCTACTTCAGGGACCCTGTTCCTTTTACTGTATGGAGCCAGGTCCTCAGCAGCATAATTGAGGCAGGAAGAGAGTTGAGCAGGTGCCCTCCCCACAGCGGTTCACAGAGTCCCAGCCTCCTGGGTATTGTGGTGAGCTTCTGTCCTCTCCTCTCATTGGTCCCTCATCAAACCCCAGGGAATTATGAAAAAGTGCTCCAGTGCATCCTACAGATGAGGGCACTGTGGTTATTTCGACAGAAGCACGACGCTCTCACACTCCCCTTGCATCGCTCATTCCCAGCTCTGGTACCGCCGTGCTCAGGGGAGCTGGTCCCTCCATTTTCCCAGGAAATGTGAATGAATCTGACTTCACCTGATGAGTCACCAGAGGGCACTGCATGGAGCCAGCACTGACCCAGGAGAGAAGCTACTGCCGTTGTACCAAAGCACCTGTGGATTCAGGCTAAAGACCTCTTTCAGGATAATTTCAGAAGCTGAGAAGTACAACTGGCAAACCAAGGGACTAAATACTTCTTCATTTAAGAGCACCTTGATTATTGTGCTTAATTCAGAATACTTTTGCTCTTTGGTTGCGGGGTGGGGGGGGGGGGAGAGATACAAAATTTTTAATATTCAAGCAAGATACTTGTGGAAATACAAACACCTTTATTTACTAATGTTTATAAGCAAAAGCAGAGGCCTTCATTTAGAGAACAATGACTTAAAAACATATATAAATGTATTCCCTGGACTTTCTAACAAGATAATTCTTCCTCACCCCTAATAGAACACTTTATGCTACCCAAGGCTACCATTATTTCAGCACGACAGAGAAACAGAGGGGGAGGAGCGCTGCGCAGGGAACGGGGGATCAGCCCTTGAACCGCAGCAGTACCTCGGAGAAGCTGTCATACTGATGTTGGGCCAGTCATTTAACCTCTCTGGTTAATACCTCAGGCATGAGGTATTTGAGACAATATGACAGGCAGTTAGACAAGATTCTTTCCAAATCTAAGATTCACTTTATTTTGGCAAAACAGAACTGTCACAGAGAGAAGGTAAGAAGCAGCAAGAAGTATCTCTATCAATCTTAGGCTACAAATAGAGACTGAATTAAAAAAAAATCATATCAACAAATCTTTCATTTTCTTCAGGTCACAATTTTTAATAACCTAATAAGTCAGTTAGATGGCAAAGTCCATAGTATTTTATAATGGGACTAGAGGCCTGGTACACGAAATTTGTGCACGGGTAGGGTCCCTAGGCCTGGCTGGCGAGCAGGGCTGATTGGGGCCTTCCGACTGCCAGCCGGGGCCTCCCTTCCCCAGCTGCTGGCCAGGCCTTCCTTTGTTCCACGCTGCCCCCCACCCCGGGTCAGAGCACATCATAGCGATCGATGGAACTCCTGGTCTCCCAGTCGAACTCCCGAGGGGACACTTTGCATATTAGCTTTTTATATATAGAGAGAGAGATGGCTTACAATCCAAAAATAGTTTGTGACTTCACCTGTATCACAACCCACCTCTACGGCCACCCTTGTCCCATTTCTGTCCTTTTCTATCTTATAGCAGAAAGCTTTATGTTCACACTTTCCCTACTGCCAAGGTTACTAAGGTATCTGGGTTTTGAAGTTACAATGTTATTTCATGAAATTTACTATGGGGGAGGGGAGGTATGGCACAAAGTAGGAGCGTGTCCACTTCGTATAGGTATGTATAGGTCTTGGTGTGTAACTGAATGAGGAGACTATAATGCCTCCAAGGAATTCCACTGATGTCGTAACTCAGAGGAGCTTATGTTTCCCCTACAGAGAAAGAGAGCTCTGGCCCATAAGTCATATGTTGGTTAATTAGTGTTGTAGTGACACTCTACTTGCTATTGCAACTCTCATCTAAATAGCTCTGTAAGGACGGCATTCATGTTTTTAAAGCCAACACGCTGTAGCAGCAGGCGAGAGAAACGGAAGGCATGGCACATGTACTGGAAGAGCAGCATTGATCAGCTCTCAGGAAAACACCACTAGATAAGTGTCCGAGCCCTTTGCAACCCCAATGGTCTATTCCAGCGGTCGCCAACCGGTGGTCCATGGACCACTGGTGGCCCGTGAGGTCCGAAAGGTCAGCGACCGCTGGTCTAGGTAACCATGGGTAAGACTTCAAAGGCAGGGGGATGGTGTGTGCTTGGGGGGGTAGTAGATATCAGGATGAAAAGTGTTTCTATTACATGGAATTCTTTGTGATTTTTACAGAGTGATTCTGCAGATCTCAGCAAATCTGGACACGTATCTACCACTCGACTGGTTACTTTAAAACAAATTATTTTAGAAACTAGTAGCCCTATGCACAAAGATTCATGCAAGAATGGGCCTTCCTTCCCCTGGCTGCCAGGACCACCTTCACTCCGGGCTGGAGCTGCCTTTCTGCCTTCGATCCAGGCTGGAGCCGCCTTTTCACCTTCGTTCTGGCCCCAAGCTGCCTTTTCACCTTCCCACGCTGCCCAGAGGCCCAGAGTGGCTGGGGCTGTGTGGAATGCCTGCGTCGTTGCCATGGCACCTGTGTATGTAAATCAACCCGCCAGCTTTGTTGGGTTAATTTGCATACTCATTCCTGATTGGCTGTTGGGCGTCATGAAGGTCAATTTGCATCTTTCTCTTTTATTGGTGTAGATAAGTACTACATATTCGTTGAACAACATTCAAAAGGTACCAAAATAGAAAAATAAATAGTAGAAAAATTCGCCCTTCTGTACCTATTCTTCAGCCCTCCAATTCTTGATACCAGGTTTTTATCATTCCTGAGTATTCTATACAAAACATGTAAACATTTCCCTCCCTGCAAATATAATTGTTAATGCTCCATATATGCTTTTCACTTGGAGATTGTTTCATACGCATACACAAAGAGCTGTACTGTTCTTTTTGACAGCTGTATAATAGTTAGTTGTATGAATGAGCCATAATTAACCTAACTGGTCTCTTACTGATGGGCATAGGATGTTTCTAATCTTTAGCTACTGCCAGAAAACCAACACTGCGGTAATGAATGTCTGTCTATCTACCTAGTTTTGCACATGTGTATGTATATCTTGGACAATAAGCTCTTAGAAGTGGAATCACTGGGTCAGAGGACTCTACATCTGTAATGTCAACACACAAATATAGTGTTGTTTCCCCACACATCTGAAAACCCAGTTATCAAATTTTGATTTCTGCCTGTTCATAGGTGAAAAATACTGTCTTACTTGCATTTTAATTATGAACGAGGTTGATGATTTTTCTTATGTCAAAGAACCTCAACCACCCTGGAAAACTCCGCAGAATTCTTCCCTGCTTTTACTCAGTGTCCCCGCAGCTGACTCCGGGTTAACTTTCTTCATTTCATGTATCTGACAAACCCTTACTGAGCATTCACGATGCCAGACACCAGAGAGACGGGTGGAAAGTGCATTCCCCACCACGAGGAGCTCACATTCTGAACCCCGCCAAGCAAGCAGTGCCCCTCCCCGCCCCCCATGCCACACGACTCTGACACAGGCCTGCGCCCTGCTGGAGCGTAGCCGGGAGGCTGCACAGACAGAAGGAAACCTGGCTGGGCCCCCAGGGAAGGCGATGCCTAAGCTGAGTCCCGAGCAGCAGGCTGCAGAGTGGGCCCGGGACACAAAGGTAAGGGTTGCAAGTTTAGAGGGAGGGGTCCAGAGGGTCCTTCTGCGTCAGGGGAGGAGGTGCACGAAGGCAGGGAGGCCAGGGCATCAGGTCTGAAGAGAGCAGGCGGGAGAGGCTGGCGGGGGCGACGATAGGAAAGGCTTCCTGTCCGCTCAGCTGAACCGTGAAGGTGAGAACCTTTTCCAGACCCAGAAAGGAATCATGAAGCCCAGAGAAAACACTGGAAATCACAGAAACACAGCCCCAGCATTAACTTCCTTTTCCAAAGCCGTTTTCCTCAACTGACTTCCCTCCTCAGAGAAGAGAGCCTTGTGGCTCTGAAAATGCGGGTGCAAGCATAGTTCTACCCATTCCTGTGGCCGTGTGCACCCCACCACCGGGGCAGTCTACGACAATTCCTCACCTTCCTCTGGCATGGGGCTGCCAGGCACACTTAACCACCAAATTAAGTGCCTCTTTATCCCAAAATGAAACCATCTCATCAGCTACCATTACAATACTCTC
>NW_005878036.1:0-8067 GCF_000147115.1 Myotis lucifugus | reverse complement strand
TCATGTTTAGAAAGAGGGAACTCCTGCCAGATCACTCTTTCAATGAAAGAAGGCATCAGGAATGTTTAGTACACAACTCAAAGCAGGTCAGCCAGTTGGTCAGAAGGTTGGAATTAATGAGTCAATAAAAGGCTCCACTTAATTAGATGTGAGACTTGTCCCCTGAACTGGTGAAAGCTGAACTCTCTTCACTAGATATGCCTGCATGGAATTCCTCATCCACATGGTTTGTTCTTGACAATATCTCCCAGCTTTGGGAAAAGAAGCACTATTGTGTTCATTGCACCAGTCCCGATGATTAACTCAAGGAGGAAAACAGGAGATGGAAGATGTGAGACCCCAAAAAATTCTAAGCAAATGAGTGTTCTCAAGACTTTGCTTCCTTGATGGAGCCAACATGTGAGGCTTCTTAAAAAGAGGGAGAGATGCTGCTTGGAGTAGATATTCTCTTGGGAACCTCTTCCTTCTAAGCTGCTCCCCTTCCTCCAGCATCTCTAGTAGAATCAACCAATGCACCCTAGAGCCTGGAGTTGGGAGCCCCGAGCCACTCATTCCCTCCCTGCCTCCACATCCCTCACCCCAGCTGCTGCAGTTGAACTACACCTGATGGTACCTCAGTATGAGTCTCCAGCCTCCGGAACTCCACAGATGGGGGCAGCAGCAAAGCTATCCTGCCTTCACCCACCACACTTCACAGCAAGAAGGGTTGTGGGAGAACTCTGGGGTAAATCAGAACTAGAAGAAGAGATCAACTTCACGAGATAATGCAGTTCTTTGGATGCACATCCTAGGGGCATGTTTCCCACCCGGGGCACACCAGGCAGCACAGTGTAGTGAGGACAGTGCCCTGGAAGTTTGGGACCTGAGGCTGGTTTCTGTTTCTGCTGCCAAGGTGCTGTCTGACCTTGGGACTGCTGTGACCTTCAGTCTCCTTGTGTGTATAATGGGAAAATGATGGAAGTTCCCTTCTATCACTTGTGTCCTTCCATTCCTTGAGTTCAAAGTAACTGTCTATATCTTTTACATATTGTAGTGTTTTGCTTGGTATTGAAGGTACTTCTATTTGGGCCCAGAGTTTCCTTTTCTGTGCCATCCTTCCCCTCCTCCCAGTCACCTGGAAGAACTTGTTATTTTCCAAATACACAGTGCTCTACCATGAGCATCTACTTCTCTTTCTGGACTTTTTTTTTTTTTTTAATCTGAATTGCCCTTTCCACATGCCTAGTAAAAAACACCTATTTATCTTTAAAAGTCCTCCCAAGTTAATCTTTGCTCTGAAATCTTCCCTGATTTCCCTCACTCCACCCCTTTTCTCCCATTGTTTTCTGATATCCATCTTCACCTGTACTGAGTTCCTATCTAGGTCTGATTTGTATTACAACTGTAGGGGCTGCTTCTGCGGAGAGAATTCTCAGCACTTGGATCTAAAACAAAGTACTTGAATTAACTGCTTAGATCTTCTCAGTAGCAGACACAGTCTGTGGCTCTGGTGGAGACTGCAGAATCCAGGCTCCCAGCTCCCATCAGTGTCCTTCTTTCCTCTCTTATCAGTTGTTTCTTTCTTTCTTCACCTGAAAATATGTGTTTTATGATTTTTTTAGAGACAGAGGAAGGGAGAGGAAGAGAGGGAAAGAGAGAAACATTGATTACTGGGGTCCAATCCCAGCGGGTCCAGGGGTCCCCAAAGGTGTGGACAGAGTCGGCGAAGAAGGAATGACATGAAGACAGCCTTCAGTTGATCAGCAGCTTAGTCAGGACCTATAGCCAGGATCTCTAGCCAAAGTTCTGGTCGGAGTTCTGGTTAGGAACTGATGAGGATCTGATGAGGATCTGATGTTTATTGTCTTGTTACATCTGTATTTATACCAGTCGATTTTAATCCTGTCAATTTCTATTGCAAAGGTTAGGGCGTTTCTTATCTCCATTCCAGGGAGTAAAGATTATGTAGCTTAAGCGTGATTGTTTGTAGTTTAAGTGATTAACTACCCGCCTGGCACTTAGTTAAGGGGTTGTATCCCCTCCCTAACCTCAGGGAAAAATCCCCACTTGGGGAAACAACCTTTCTCGGAGAGGTGACCTTGGTTAAAACACATGGCGCTAAGGAGAGCAAACATATTAAGAACAATATGCTATATATGCCAGGTCCCTTGAAACATATGCTGTGCAGATGTTTCTTTCCTGCAGCGACTGTGTCAAGCAGCAAGGATGGACTGGCTTCCGGCAAATTCCCCCTTTTTTATTTTTTAAATGATAGCGCATGCAAATCAGTGGCCACCTCTCAGATTGGGCTGTTTAAGACTCAGAAGAAGACTGGCAAGCAATGACAATAAGCATAGCAATAAACATAGTGGATGAAGCGCACAAGGAACCCCATTCCTTAGGAGGTTGCTGGCCTCTTCAGTCAAGAGATTTTAGCTGTCTTCAAGTTGTTGGTTTGGTTGTCCTTATTGATTTGGCTAGTGGGCGGTGTCATTGGCAATGGGCTTCCCAAGCATCAGCGAGTTGAAGGGCTGCATCAAAGGGTCCATTAGGGCCGTGCTTGATGATGGTGTCTGTGTCCAAGGAGGAGTAAGCTGTGTCCTCTGAGTCAGCTGTTATAGAGGATGGAGGGTAGTAGAGAGAAAAAGAAAAGAAAGCAAAAGAACTACAAGGCATAGAAGTGTTTAGAAAAAAGAAGAAGAAAGGGAAGAAGGCAGCATCCTGACACAGCCCTTTCCTTCAGCTGCCCCTTTCCCTGTGGTCCAAGGTAGAAATGGGAAACAAGTCCTGTTGCAGTGAGAGGGCAGCTTCTGTCAGCCAGTCTCTGTCTTTACCTGGGTCCCGATCTGAGCTGGGCCAAGTCTCTTTCTGTTATCTGGGTCCCAATCTGAGCTGGGCGTGGGAAGCGGGAAGCAGCCATGGGGGCAGGAGACCTCCCTCAGAAGGGGCGAGTGTTCAAGCCCCTGCATAGTTGGGGGGGGTGAGGATCTGTGCCCCACCTCTGTTGACCCCCAAGTTCTCTCTTGCGGGGCCCCTCTGCGACTGTGCCTGTCTTAGGTCGTTCCTCCCTGAGGAATTTTACTCGTCTTTGACTAACCAGCCATCCTCCAGGGCCAAGCAGGGTGATGTGAGGTTCAGTTCTGTCTCCTTGGTAGCCTATGCCCCCGTGGCCTTCACACCCAGCAACTGCCTTGGGATCCCCTCGCCTGCTGGCTGGGCCCCGGCATTGATCACATATCTTGGGGAACCAAGGTTTCTTCTCCAGGGAGGGCCCAGCTCACACCATTGGGCGAGAGACAGATCCATGGTACCAGCCACCATAAGGCTTCAACCTCAGCATGAACAGAGAGCTCAGGCAACAGTTATGGGCAATTGGATTGTAAGAAGAGGGTCCCTCTTGACACGAGGGTAAGAGGGGCCAATACAGGACAAGGAGAGTCACGGGACAGGGCTTTCTCAGCCCAGGATGTCAGGCTCTTGGCATAAGACAACTCCACGTATGGGGCATATACCAGACACTCCCAGAAAAGGGAGGTGCCCTTCCTGGAACAGTAGGGTAGGGAGATTCTAGAAAAGGCTGTGTTCAGGAGAGAAGGAGAAAGGCCAAAGAACCAGCAAACAAGTAGTTAGATTTTAAAAAAAAGGAAAAAGGAAAGATGTGGGGCAAAGCTGGGACATATGGAGGCATATGTGATCCTCCCAATGGACAGATTGTTCCAGCTCAGGGCTGCACATCTGCTGAAGATGGGCACTGCTCAAGTGTGCTAAGGTGAGGTGGAGATGGAGGGCGGTGAGACATAAGGTCGGACTAGACGGTCTGGAATCCACACAGGTGAGTCTGCGTCTTGTGGAAATATACAAGCATATCCTCTCCCGCAGGTTAAAAGTACATCAGGTCCCTTCCAGGCTCCTGTAAGCAAGTGTTTCCATTTGACGAGGACTTTAGGTTTAGTTAGATCAGGGTTCCAATGTCTGTACATTGGGGAATTGCCCTCAGAATCTACATTTAGTATATTAATTACAAATAGAGTATGTTGTAGAACATGATGAGGAGAGGAATATTTAAACTCATTTTCTTGTAATTTTTTAATTTGTGTTTTTAAAGTTTGGTGAGCCCTTTGTACTATTGCTTGGCCTTGAGGATTGTAGGGTATTCCTGTAGTATGTGCGATGCCAAATGTAGAGCATAAGTTTTTAAAAGCTCTAGAGGTATAGGCAGGCCCATTGTCTGTTTTAAGTGCCCTTGGTATTCCTAGGTAGGAAAAACATTGGAATAAATGTTGACTTACATATTTAAAGGCTTCTCCTGTACGTGCAGAAGCAAGGATAACATGTTGCTGGGGTCCAATCCCAGCGGGTCCAGGGGTCCCCAAAGGTGTGGACGGAGTCGGCGAAGAAGGAATGACACGAAGACAGCCTTCAGTTGATCAGCAGCCTAGTCAGGACCTATAGCCAGGATCTCCAGCCAAAGTTCTGGTCGGAGTTCTGGTTAGGAACTGATGAGGATCTGATGAGGATCTGATGTTTATTGTCTTGTTACATCTGTATTTATACCAGTCGATTTTAATCCTGTCAATTTCTATTGCAAAGGTTAGGGCGTTTCTTATCTCCATTCCAGGGAGTAAAGATTATGTAGCTTAAGCGTGATTGTTTGTAGTTTAAGTGATTAACTACCCGCCTGGCACTTAGTTAAGGGATTGTATCCCCTCCCTAACCTCAGGGAAAAATCCCCACTTGGGGAAACAACCTTTCTCGGAGAGGTGACCTTGGTTAAAACACATGGCGCTAAGGAGAGCAAACATATTAAGAACAATATGCTATATATGCCAGGTCCCTTGAAATATATGCTGTGCAGATGTTTCTTTCCTGCAGCGACTGTGTCAAGCAGCAAGGATGGACCGGCTTCCGGCAATTGATGTGAGAGAGTAACATCAATTGGTCATTCCCCTATATTCCCCTCCCAACACACAACCCAACCAGGGATTGAACCCACAACTCAGTATGTGCCCTGACCAAGCATTGAACCTGTAACCTTTTGGTGCACGGGATGATGATCTAACCAATTGAACCACCAGGCCTGGTCTATCAGCTGTTTTCTTTCACTTAGAAATCCAGGTCAATAATTAATGCCACTGTGATAAGCTGTCAGAAGAGCTGGCACAAGTGGATTACCCTTAAATAAGGAAAGGAGTACTGGTGCTGGCCCTACAAGAGAAGGGCAGGGTGACTCTCCTAAAATGGGTGGAACCAAGGAACCACTGAATTACCTATCCTGAAAGGTAATTAGGTCTTCTCCCAAGTCTCTGTCTTCCCTCAGACACCTTGAGCAATATCTGACCTCCATTAAGAAGACTCAGGGTGGCACTCGGGGTGGGAAAGGACATAGGGAAGATGCACTCTGTCCTTGGGGCTGAGGAAAACTGATAGTGTCGAGAGGCATAGAGTGAGAGGGAGGAGACTGGGCCCTTCTCTGTGTGTTCTAGAGACCAAGCTATTGACTGCACCTGGTGGGCTCACACACAGGTCAGAGCCGCCCTCTGGGAAAGTGCAACCTCTCCCTTTTGGCCTCAAACAAGGGCTCAGATGTTGGAACCCCTTTCTTTCCCAGTTCACACTGTTGGATGGATGGAAGTGAAATGGGCTTGGAAAGAGAAATGAGAAGTGTAATAAAATGGGAATCATCAACAGGAATGATAACCTGCACAGCCTTGAAAGCATTTTACACTTTTTTTCCTTGGCTCTAAGAGGATTTCAGAGATTAATTTCCAGGAGGGGGAAAAATGTTCTTCACTTTCCCACCTGCACCTGGGATCAGGCCAGTCACTGATGTGGCTTCATAATGGCCTGTGGTCTTGGGAGCCTGCCTTGAACACTCCAGTTTATCCTTTCTCCTCCCTTTTGTGCTTCTTCATCTGCACGTGAATGAACTTTGTCTGGTCTCTTCTGTTAATCTGACTTTCATCAGTTAATTCACAGGCCCTCAAGCAGGAACCTAAATAGGTATAAAAATTTTTCCTCCCAACACCACTCAAGATGATAAGAGCACTATCTAAGGACTAAGACAAACAAAACATGGGTGGAGGGTGAGGTGGTGGGTGAACTACAGAAACATAAAACTAAAAGCTCACGCTATGCTATGGCTTCCTTTGCCCCTCTACTACTTCCAAACTCCTACACTTTAGCAATAATGTTGACTTGACTAAAGATGTCTTGACTATCACAGGGCAAGACAATTATGAAATTTCATTTAAAAGATTTCTGTTCTTTCTACCAAGGTCCCTTTCTTCTCTCCTCTACCTCTTTCCTCCTCTCTCCAGGATTTCAAAACTGCCTGCTATTTTAAGCTCAGGTTTTTAGCAAAACCAAGGTCTGCCTATTATTTAACTCCACCCCCTGTAAAAAACAATTCAGAGATCACCCAATGTTATCTAAACAGTTTCCTTTGCACAGAACCTCAACACCATTCCCTATGAACAATCACTGACCTACCATTTATAGATGCTTTCTAAGTACTACTTGAACATCTGACCTTATTTCAATGTAATAACAAATCTAAAAGGTACATATTATTATCCCCATTTTAGAGATCAGGAAACTGAGGAGCAGGGAAATAAGCCAAGTTGTGTAACTTGTCCAGCTCTTAAGGTGCTAAACTACAATTTGGACTGAGGAAGTCTCAATCCAGAGCATGGATAGCCTTCACCCTGAGGCCAGTTCCTCCCTGAATGTTCCTGGTGCTGGAGCTGTGACCCCAGCACTGCAGTTCAGAGCCAGTGAGTTTGTCAGCTACTTTAGGATAAATATATTCAAGAGGAAGAAACTTCATTTTTTTTTATGTTAAAGCAGTTACTGAAGAGGCACCTGAAACAGAAACAGCACCTTCATGTTGGGATGTGGAATTTGTAAGCAGTTAGCTGCAGTGAATGAACAGCCCTTTCGGATTGGTTTTGAAAAGATGAGCCAGTGAACAAAAGAGGGAAAACTGTGGGAGTTGCCAATTAACAATGAAGGAGGTTTGGATGATGGTTCAGAATTTAATAAACATAATTTCTGGATAAATACCTGCAGTACTTTCCAAAACAAAGACCAGTTCACTACTTCATGGAGCTGCTGACTGTGGCCTGTTAGGATTGCCAAAGGAGAAGCACATGGAGCCAAAGTGGTAAGGGATTATAAAATTATTAGGTCATCTGGATACCGGATGGGCTGAGCCCCCAAATGGTGGCAGAACACAGGGACAGGGAGTCAGAGATTTTAAAGGACTCTAGTTGGGCATTTCTGGGAGGAGAATTCTCTGGGTGGTCGGGATCCTAGGAAGGTCTGGAGGGGAGAGATAATGGTCTCAGCAAGTGGAATGTGGTCTAAGCAAGAGGGAATGTCCATTGTGAAGTGGCCTCAAGGTCAGTTTCCAGGGGAGGGAGTATCGATTCAATGATTTGATTAGAACTAACATGTCCTTTCCAAAACCCCATATCTGAATGTTAAATAGAAAGTGAAACACATTGAGTGGTATAGAAGTTATTTTAATGAAAAACAGGACGTTCTGAAAGAAAGTGACATACAAACCATACTGTTCAATGGGAAAAAATGAAAGTTTTTATTTCAAGCTGTTGGAGATTGATATTAGAACTAAATAAAATAATTTTCCTAGAAAAAAATAATAAATCTAGAGCATGGAGGGAATTTTGCTATTTCTCACTCAAACAGTACCAAAATTGTCACAACAAAAAGACATCTCTACTTAGGAGGGAATTCTGCTGCTAAGAAACTTGACGCTCTCTATTTTTTCTCTGAAAGAGAATTTGGGTTTTGATTTATCTTCAGTTTCTCTACTTAACTCTGACCTACAGGATGAGTGGCCACTGAAGATAAAAATTGTCACACACTCACCTCAGGAATGTTGAAGTGGCCAGAACTGGATGAGGCCATGTAAAGGCTTCCTTCTTACCCAAACTGTTCAGGCACTCTCCCCTCCTTCTCCAGATCTGGGAAGCCTGCCAGCTAGAGACAGCTGGATACCTCTCCTACTTTCCACAGGAGAGCTGCTGTTAGGAGATTGGTAATTCTGGTCAAAGCCACTCCAGGACT
>NW_005878035.1:0-8068 GCF_000147115.1 Myotis lucifugus | reverse complement strand
TCTGTGGACCAATGGGAGAGCAGGAAGTAATGCAATCTTGCCAGAGGACATTGGCTGGGTGTCTCTGTAGACCAATGGGAGGGCAGGAATTAATGCAATCTTGCCAGAGGACATTGGCTTGAGCTCCCAGCCACAATGGGACCAATCACGGGAAGGGGGCGGGGCTTCCGTCATGAAGGACTCTTCGCCCAGCCACTAAAAGAAGGCGGATTGTCTCCAGGGAACCCACCCCCAGGCCCTTGCCCAGGAATGTGGGACAAGATACTCTCTGGGAACCAGGGGCAGAACCAATGACCTAACTTGCAGGGTCAAGTGCAAAATTAAAAGGAAGACCACCTGGAGCAAAGATATGAATTTCAAAACAGCAACAAGAGTTTAAAGCAAGTGCGGGCCTGCCCCCAGCGTGGGGCTCTGTGTCCCCGCACACCTTGCACATTCTTGACTCAGTCCTTCGGTGGGGGCAAGGGGGACCCCCCATTCTTTAGGACACACAGCCCTGTGCTGTCACCCCTCTCCCTAACGCACACATCCCCCTGCCTCTGAAAGCAAATATGAGCAAAGAGAGTGGAGGTACTAAGAGGCAAAGAGACAAAGTGAAACAGAGAGAGAGAGGTAGGGGAGAAGGAGGGGGATAGAGAAGCAGACATTTTGGGGTGGGGAAACAGGCAGAGATGGAAGAAATGAAGAGACTGACCGAGGCAGAACATGAGAGAGAGAGAGAGAGAGAGAGAGAGAGAGAGAGAGATCCCAACATAGAGAGAACACAAATGAAAACAAGGAAATGAAATGTAAGGAGAGCTGATTCTCAGAGGCAGAGATGAGGTTACAGAGACGAAGAAGGGGGAGCAAAGAGGAGGGAGGGGGTCCTTCCTTTCCCAGGCAGGACCCAGGCGAGGTGAATGAGACAGAAGCTTCTGGCACGAAATCTCAGTGATGGCAATAAACAATATTTTTAGTGCAATGCCTTGAGAATCACATTTAATATGAATTTAAAAAAATCTGTGACAATCAGTTTACCCCAATTTTAGATACGTGAGGACAGTATCATGCTTTGCCGAACCATACAGAAGCCGAGAGGCAAATGGACAATTGAGTCAAACATGGTTCTTTATGGAAAATTCTGATAGTTTTGCCCATCAAGGACTTTTGCAAGGGTTAAAAAAATATCACATTAGAATAGGATGCACCTTGGCCACTGAGTGTTTGGTGCCCCCCGAAAGTTGGTGCTTGAAGCCAGTGTGCCTCACTCCCCTTGCCCACGTCTCACCCCCCATTCTCTCACCGTCAGTCCGTTCCCTTCAATTTTGTGCCCAGCCCCAGGGCCCACCCCAGCCCATGGGCTCCAGCTCAAGCCCTATGCAGAGAAGTGGGTCGAGAGAGCCAGGAGAGCAGGATGGTGAAGTGTGCTAGAGGTGGTTGGGCACCGGGGTGGGGCCCCCAGACTCTGGGCTGGGAGGAAGCAGGGCCACGGAGGGAGTGGGGAGGGGGGGGGTCCTCACATTGCAGGCGTTGGTCTTCGAGTTGGGTTCGCCGGCACACACCATGGATTTTCCCAGCAGGTCCTTGTAAATCCTCTTGCAGTTCTGGGGGGTGATGAGCCTGATGTTCGTGCACATGAGCTCCGACGGGAAGGTCACTGTTGAGGAGGTGGGCAGTATAGGCCAGTCAGAGGGGTGGGCCTGGAGCGCCTCGGGTGATCATGGGAGAAGATGTGGGCCCTGCACCTTGAACTAACCAGGGGCTGTAGGGCTCAGTACTATTGACGTGACAAGGGGCCATGCCTTCTGGCCTCCTGGGTTGGCGGGTTGGCGGCGTGGGGGGTGGGGTGTTGCGGGGGGAAGACAAGGACCTAGGACCTATCCTCCTGGGTCTGAGGGCAGAGGGGCGGATGGCCAGTGCTCTTAGGTCGCCGAGCAGCCTCACCGTCGGGGCTGGTCATGGTGCCCCAGCCGGAAACGGTGCACGGGGTCCCGGCCGGATCGCACTGGGTGGGCAGGTTGACTTTCCTCACGGCTGACGTCAGCTTGGCGGAGTCGCTCAGCTTCACCAGCATGATGTCATTCTCGTGGGTCTGTGTGGAGTATTGGGGGTGGACGAAGGACTCCGTGGCCTTGATCTTCTGGCCTTTCCTGCTGTTGAGCCGAAAACTGCCCATGTACACGTTGTAGTCGCTGGGAGGAGAGAGAGACATTCAGAGAGAGGCCCCGCCCCCGAGAGAGGGGGATGGGGCCCGGAGAGAGAGGAGCAGGGGTGCAGAGATAAGGGGACAGGGACCCAGGGGGAGGGGGCAGAGACCCAGGGGGAGCCTTGGGGACTCCCTGCCACGCACCTCATCTGGCAGTGGGCGGCGGTGACCACCCACTCCTCGTTCACCAGGACGCCCCCACAGTGCAGCTGATTGCCTTTGAGCAGGGCCACCTGATAGGGGTGGGAGCCTCTTGGACATGGAACTCCATCGATAATCCGGTCCGCCGTATTCTTTTCTGGAGAGAAATGTGGGGAGCACATGGGTAGCACGCCTCCGGGCCAAGCTGAGGCGTCACCGGGGGATGTGCAGGGACGGACAGAGAGGCGTGGAGAAGGGCAGAGGCAGACACGGAGCCCAGGGCAGAGACAGCTGCAGACGGAGATGGAGAGAGACGGAGGGAGCCTGCTCAGAAGCCCAGGGCAGCAGCTGGTCTGGAGGCAGCCACAGCGTCTGATGAGGGAGACACTGAGGGCGGGAAGCAGCCTGGAGGGCGCCCAGAGCCCAGGAGTCAGGAGGGAGCAGGAAGAAAGGAGCCACAGCCCAGGGGCCATGTCTCCATGGGAGGAGGCTGCTGCAGGGGAGGGTCCTGACTCAGGGGCTCCTTGGAGAGAGGGGGCCTGGAGAGGGGAGGTGGGGGACTGTGAGGCCCAGGGGCAGGGGCAGGACTCCCAGGCTGGTCCTCACCTGCTTGTCTAGCAGATCCCAGGGCGAAGGACAGCAGTAGGAGCAGCAGGGGCTGGAGCCGGGGACCTGCCATGTGTCCTGTCTGAGCCTCTGTGGCTGCCACAGAGGAAGGGCCTCCTGTGCTGGGGCTGGAAAGACAGAGAGTTCAGGAAGCAGGACTCCTGGTCTCCAGGTCCCTTCTCTTCCCTCAGACCCAGGAGCCCTGGTCTCTACTCACCTCCTCCCTCAGACCCAGGAACCTTAATCTCCACCCACCTCCTCCCTCAGACCCAGGAGCCCCAGTCTGCACCCACCTCCTCCCTCAGACCCAGGAGCCCCAGTCTGCACCCACCTCCTCCCTCAGACCCAGGAGCCCCAGTCTGAATCCCTCTCCCCCCTCAGGCCTAGAATCCTTGTCCCTCAGCCTCCTTTCCTGCCTTGGACCCAAAAACCTTGCCCTCCTGCCACATCTTCCCTCCAGCTCGGGTTTTAGGCCCCCAGAATCCCTTCCTCTGGGGACCTAGGAATCTGGCCTCCCACCCCTCCCCGTGCATAAGCCTGTGCCCCCTGTTCCTTTTCTCTAAGAGACTCAAAATTCCACCTCCACCTTCTCATCTCTCAGAACCAGGACTCCAGAACCCTCCTGGGCCCCTCCCCCAGGAGTAGGAGTCAGCCGTCCCGCCAGCCTCACCTCCTGCCCCGAAAGGCCCCTTCTCACCTGCCGGTGGATCTGATCTGATCTGATCTGGGCTCCAGAGGAGGTTGGGAGCCAAGCCTGTCTAGCCCTGCGCAGGGCGGCCCTCTTATAGCACCGCCGCCCCCACTCCCGCCTCCGCCCCGCACCCAGGTTCCTCGGGTGCAGGTGGAGCCAGCTCTGAGACGCCCCCTTCCTGAATTTGCGGTCATCTGGAACCCCTGAGGCAGCTAAAGCAATAGGCCTGCACCGTCTCCACCCTCCCTCCCGAGGCTGCGTGGGGGCGGTACCCAGCCGGTTCACCCCCGCACATTCTGGGCCTGGTGGCAGCTCCCCAGGGAGGGGCCAGGTGTAGGCCTGCGGAGGGGCAGGAGCTGCACGGCTCAGGAATGGACTGTGTGCGACCATTGTTCCTGCCCTCGCCCCCTCTCAGCCGAGGCCTCGACCCTACACCCTGACTCTGATCCGCCTGGGGGAACTGGTCTAGGCAGAATCCCAGACGTGTCTTTGAGCCTGAACCCAGCGCCACCCCTAATATAGGGGTACCAATGAGAGAGGGCGGGCTCTCCCAACCCCACCCCACTAAATGCCTACTGCCATCGCTTGGTCTGCGCCTGATATTACACACCGATTTCTATCCCTACTATGCATTTGTTAACAAAAATATCTGTACCTTGTATTGCCTAACGTAGACTTTTATTTCACTCTGTAAAAGACCCTGGACATGTTCCCCGCCGACTGCATTTATTTCTGCTTTCTTTATATGGTCGCATACTATTTCTCACTGCAGAATCATTCCGCTTCACATTGAAGCACATTGGAATAGTTTTCATTTTCATAAAATCGGATGAATGTCTTTGTATCATCTTACCTTTGCTCATCGCATTCATCGCATTCATTAAAAAAAAATATCCACTGTGCATTGACTCTGAGCCAGAAACTATCCCGGCCTCTGGGGACACAGCATCAGCAAAACAGAAATTCCCTCACAGAGCCTCTTGTTCCGTTGGGCGGAGGAGACCTTGATTAGCAAAATAAAAGCTTAAAATACATAGTCTGTTTTTTTATTTTTATTAAGTTTATGGGGATGACATTGGTCAATACGTTTATACAGCATGGGAGAGAAGTAGGCTTTACCATTGTTCGTATGGAAAATCATACAATAATGAATAAATGATAGTACAAGAACAAATTGTATTCCCTGTGCTCACAACTATAAACCGACATTCGCCCCACCCTGGGTAGGTTTCAAGTGTACATTTCTACGATGCGTGAGCTGTATGTTGCCTTGTGTGCCCACCACCCGGAGTCAAATCATCTCCCATCACCATATATTTGATCTTCTAAAGGGTCAAATATATACCCTTTGCTCCCCCTTAACCCCCTTCCCAATGGTAGCCGCCATACTGTTGTCCGTGTCTATGAGTTTTTGCTTGTTTGTTTTTTTGTTGTTTTCAATTTTATATCCCACCTAGAAAGTGAAATCACATGGTTCTTGACTTTTTCTGTTAGACTTATTTTGCTTAGCATGATATTCCATGTTGTCATAAATGACAGTATTTCATCTTTTCTTATGGCTGAGTAGTATTACATCTATAATAATAAAAGCGTAATATGCTAATTAGACCAGACAGCCGAACGACCTTCCAGATGTCCTTCCGAATGAAGCTGCGGCGGCGGTGGGGACTGAGGCAGAGGCGGTTAGGGGCGATCAGGCAGGCAGAGTGGTTAGGGGTGATCAGGCAGGCTAGCAAGCAGTTAGGGGTCATCAGGCAGGCAGGTGAGTGGTTAGGGGCCAGCAGTCCTGGATTGGAGGGAGGGATGTGGGATCGGGCCTAAACCGGCAGTCAGACACTTCCCAAGGGGTCCCGGATTTCGAGAGGGTGCATGCTGGGCTGAGGAACAACCCCCACCCCCCCCCACGCCCCTGTGCACCAATTTTGTGCACTGGGCCTCTAGTTATATACAAGTACCACATCTTCTTTATCCAGTCATCTATTGAAGGACACTTCAGTTGTTTCCATTTCTTCGCCACCATGAATTATGCTGCAAGGAACATAGGGGTGCATATGTCTTTGCAAATAAATGTTTTCAAAATGTTTGAATAGATACCCAGAAGAGGGGGTGATGGGTCATATGGTAACTATTCGTACATTTTCGAGAAACCTCCATCCTGTTTTCAGAGTCCCAGTTTACATCCCCACCAACAGTGAATGAGGGTCCCTTTTTCTCCACAATCTCTCCAACACTTATTACTACTTGTCTTGTTGATAATAGCCATTCCAATAGGTGTGAGGTGGTATCTCCTGGTAGTTGTGATTTGCATTTCCGTAATAGCTAGCAACGTTGAGCATCTTTTCATACATCTGTTGGCCATTTGTATGTCTTACTGGGAGAAGTGCTTTTTCAGGTCCTCTGACATTTAAAAAAAATACATTTTTATTGATTTCAGAGAGGAAGAGAGAGGGAGAGAGATAGAAACATCAATGATGAGAGAGAATCATTGGTGGGCTGCCTCCAGCACATCCAGGGGACAGAGCCCCCAACCCAGGCATATGCCCTTGGCCAGAATCGAACCTGGGATCCTTCCGTCCACAGGCCAACACTCTATCCACTGAGCCAAACCAGCTAGGGCTGACATTTTTAATTAGATTGTGTGTTTGTTTGGTGTTGAGTTGTATGAGATTTTTATACATTTTGGATATCAACCCCTCGTTGGACCTGTCATTTGCAAATATCTTCTCCCATTTGGTTGGTTGCCTTTTTGTTTTGTTGGTGGTTTCTTTGGCTGTGCAGAAGCCTTTCAATTTGATATGGTCCCATTCATTTATTTTTTTGCCTTTACTTTCCTTGCCTTTGGGGTCAAATTAATAAAATCTTATCTAATACCCAGGTTCATAACTTTATTACCTATGTTTCCTTCTATGTAATTTATTGTGTCAGGTCTTCTATTTAGGTCTTTGATCCATTTTGAGTGAACGTTTGTATATGGGCACTGGTGGAGGTAAGTGTTATGAAGAAAATATAAGACCAGAAGGATAGATAGGACATTATTGGTTCTCTTTCCTCTCAGGAGGAAAAACCTCTGGGGTTATAGTGTGAGATAAAACCATTGGAAAGACCCCACGTGAAGAGGACCGTTGAACAAAATCTTGAAGGAGGTGGTGGATGAATCATGTAGCTACTTGGGATTAGCCATCCCCAAGAGAGAGAACAGTCAGGTGAGAAGGGAAGGGGTGACCTAGAATGTTCTAGCAGATAAGTTTTTTTTTTACTGTGTCTGAATGAGTCAAAGGGAGAAGGGTGGACAATGAGGTCAGAGACATCACAGGACTTGGCCATCACAGGGATTGAGGACCAAGGTAGGACGTTGGCTCTACTTTGAGCGAGATGGGAGCCATTGCCAGATGACTCCTAGAGAGCCAATTTCTGTTAGTGGGATTGAACCTCACTTCTAAGTCAGACGCCAAATTATAACTTATTTCCCATTCTGAGCTCACATCTCATCTCAATCCTGACCCCTAACCCAATTCTACCTCGATCCCATAATTTGACTCATCATAGACATTGTTGCTGCCTACCCAACATGCACTCCCCCTGCCATTCTGTCAGAACCTTGATTTAGGTTGGGGATAGCCTGCTGTGCTCCTGTGACCACAAATGAGCTTGACTGCACCGAGCATGGGGGCCCATGTCTGCTGTTCAGGGATAGTTAAGAAATGGACACGTGGTGCAGTTCTAGCCAATGAGGAGTGAGGGGAAGACCATTGGGCCACTCCTGGGAACAGCTTTCTTCTTGCCAAAGCAAGACGTGAGAAGAGTTCTCCTTCGCTCTGTTAGATGGCGTCCCTTATGGATGTAAAATTAGGAAGTGACACAGCTCTCTTGGACCTATGGAGGGAAGTGGCCAGTAGACAATGTCATAGATAGGATCTCTGATGTGGTCACTGAGCTGGCGAGTTAATGGCCCGTGGAGCCCCCTTATCTCATGTCATATCTCATTCTGGTTCGAAGATATTTTTGGTTCCCACAGCCAAACTTTTCCCCACTGAGACCTCAATGTTGAGTCCAAATCTCACATGATATCCAAAATCCAATCTTAAACCATGAATGTAAATCCAATTCTCTGAAGCCCTGATATTTACTAATAAATAACCAGACTTGTCTTCTGCTAGGACTTGCATATCTGTCAATGTTTTTAATTATTATTATTTTTCTGATTTTGTTGCTAAACACTGGTCTGTATAAGCAGAGGGGATATGTCTGTGATATTCACTGTTTTTTTTTTTAGCATTCAGCCCAGATCAGGGAACACAGGAGGCACTTAAATAATACTTGTTTGCAAATTATTGGCATCCACAGTTCTGACAACTTTTTAAAAAAATATGTTTTTCTTGATTTCAGAGAGGAAGAGAGAGGGAGAGTGATAGAAACATCAATGATGAGAGTGAATCATCGATCGG
>NW_005878034.1:0-8068 GCF_000147115.1 Myotis lucifugus | reverse complement strand
CCATTTAACCTGGAAGCCACTGGACATTGAAACAGAGAGATTTCCCAACAGTGAAGTGGTCACAGGAATGATGGAGGCACCCAGAAGCCAAGCAAGAGACTGCCAAGCAGCTCAGAGATTTGCAGTAACAGAAAGCCATTGCACCTCTAAGCTGGAGGGACTGAGGGAGGAGGTAATGTTGCAGGAGCCTGGGGCCTGTGCTCCCCCAGCAAAGCTAGAAGCACAGTGGACTGGAGCCATGGAGGACACTCAGTTATTGTCGGGATGCAGCCCAAGGTGGAAGGAGAAATACTCTGGCTTCTCCCCTCCTTCTGGCCTCCAATCTCCCACTGGGACCTCCCATTGGCCACTAGGAAGTCAGCTGACCTGGAGCATGGGCAATGCAGCCTGCAGAGGTCAGCCCCGCTGTAAGTCAGAGCAAAGCAGGGGCAGGAAATAGATCTGAGAGCAAAGAGAACCAGTCCCTGCCCAACAGGCCCTCCCTGCCTGGTCCCAGTTTCCTCCAGGCAGCCCTCACTAGGGTCTAGCCTCCAGGAGCTCTTCATACAACATCCTCCTTCTGTCGCTTTGGCCTGGAGCTGGAGCTCAGGCTGGGGTGCCTCGGCCTGCCCTTTGGCATCTCCGCTCTCCCAGCGTCTGTGTACATGATCCCTGTCTTCCATCCCTTCTGTTTGACATGCCTAGAGTGGTCTTCACAGTGTCTCCCGTCTGTATATAATCTCCTCTTCTTATAAGGATACCATCATATTAGCTTATGCTAATGACCTCATTCTAACTTAATCACCTCTTTCCTTTGTTTTTTTGTTTTTTTAATTCCTCACCTGAGGATATTTTTAGAGAGAGTTGAATAGAGAGGGAAAGACAGAGAGAACTATCGATGGGAGAGAAACACATCCATTGGTTGCCTCCTGCACGTGCCCTGACCAGGGCCCAGGCTGGGGAAGAGCCTGCAATCCAACCGAGGTACGTGCCCTTGACCAGAATCAAACCCGGGACCCTTAGGTCTGAGGGCTGACGCTCTATCCACCGAGCCAAACCAGCTAGGGCTAACTCAGTCACCTCTTTAAAGACCTTACTTCCAAATACAGAGATACTGGGAGTTGGGACTTGAACATATAAATTGTGAGGGGACATATTGGGCCGATAACATCCCCCTTACAAGGTGGGCGTCATCACCCTGTTTTCCAAATGAGGGAATGGAGGCCGGACAGTGATTTGTACAAGACCTCCCGGAGCCGGGTCTGCTCGGGTTCGGCAGCTGCTTCTCCACCCACCAAGCCCCAAGGAATCTTCTCTTGTTCTGCAACTGCATCCGACCCTGGGATTCCAATCTCCCCTCTAATCCCTTTCCTTTGTGGGCTAAGACTAAGATCCACCATTGACTGTGCATTTCCTATGAGCCAGATTGTCCCACTGGCGTTTCACGTGCACACTACAACCACCAGCTACGGCTCCGTCAGGCACCGGCTCAGACCTCCTCAGAAGGCCCTCCCAAGCATTTGTAACACTGCCTATTTGTAACAATGCCTCTACCCACACAGATCCAGCGCCTGCTTTATTTTCCTTTAGAGAAGCGGTTCTCAACCTGTGGGTCGCGACCCCTCTGGTGGTCGAACGACCCTTTCACAGGGGTCGCCTAAGACCATCCTGCATATCAGATATTTACATTACGATTCATAACAGTAGCAACATTACAGTTATGAAGTAGCAACGAAAATAATTTGATGGTTGGGTCACAACATGAGGAACTGTATTTAAAGGGCCAGAAGGTTGAGAACCACTGCTTTAGAGCCAACATGTCAAACTTGAGGCCCACAAGCCCCATGGGGCCACAACGGATATTTTTGCAGCCCAGCCAATATAACTGTATGTAGAAACATTTTAATAAAAATTTCGTCACTTAATTTTTACAATATCCTGTTATACATAATTATTAATAACGAACTACAAAGTTCACTGATGTGTGATTACTATAATCATGTTGCATTCATTTCCCTTACGCACCTTACGCACAGGCGCACCACTTCTCTCCACTAATAGCAGCAGCGAATATTTTAGCAGCCGATGGCCACGTCATTAGTCTTGGACTGACTTGTTTGGTGTGCGCAACAGGAAATATTTTGCTTTCAGAGAACAAAAAAAAAAATAGGTTTATTTGTGTTAGGCTTATTAATTTGTGCAGTTATTCAGTGTCTGGTAAGTTAATGTTCAAGAAAAAATATTAATTTTTATTAGAATGTTCTATTATTTTATGTTAACGATTACTCATTTATTTCAGCCCTTTGTATTCAGCGTGTCTCTATCAAAATAAACCTAGGTTTCTATGAAAATTGAAGCTTTTGTTTTTTTGCGGCCCTCATAAACTTAAACCTTGTTTATTTGGCCCGTGTTAGCCTTTGAGTTTGACCTGCTTGCTTTAGAGTATCATCAATACCTTATATGCATGCTTACTTATTTACCATCTCTACGCACGCCCCCCCCCCCACATCCCCCCGCCCAGATTATAAGCTCCATGAGGTCAGGATCTAGGTCCTAGATGAGATTCCCAATGACCAACATCACAGGTACCCAATGTTGGTTCAATAAATAATCAAATAAATCCACTCACGCATTGAATCCTCACTGAACTCTATACGATGGGCCCTAGGGTCCTTATTTTATAGAAAAAGAAACAGGCTCAGAGAAAGACCCAACTCTGCCTAAACTCACCCAGCCAGGACGCAGTGGAGCTGGAATTCAGTCCCAGGTCCACGCTCTCAACCCCCACACCCAGGCCAACCTCCTGGCCGTGGCCTTCCTTCCAAGTCTTCCCTGCTCAGTGGCTTCCCAAACTATCCTCACAGCTACTGCAACCTCTCTTGTTCCGGAAATTCTCTTTGCCCGGCTGCTGAGCTGCAGAGTCATTTTGTGCCAGCGAGTGTCACCAGAGAATGCCCATGTCCACAGCAGTTTGATGCTCTAAATCAGTGATGGCGAACCTATAACATGCGTGTCAGAGGTGACACGCGAACTCATTTTTTTGGTTGATTTTTCTTTGTTAAATGGCATTTAAATATATAAAATAAATATCAAAAATATAAGTCTTTGTTTTACTATGATTGCAAATATCAAAAAATTTCTAGCCGAACCGGTTTGGCTCAGTGGATAGAGCGTCGGCCTGCGGACTCAAGGGTCCCAGGTTCGATTCCGGTCAAGGGCATGTACCTGGGCTGCGGGCACATCCCTACTGGGGGCTGTGCAGGAGGCAGCTGATCGATCTCTCTCATCGATGTTTCTAACTCTCTATCCCTCTCCCTTCTTCTCTGTAAAAATTCAATAAAATATATTTTTTAAAAAATTTCTATATGTGACACGGCACCAGAGTTAAGTTAGGGTTTTTCAAAATGCTGACACGCCGAGCTCAAAAGGTTCGCCATCGCTGCTCTAAATCATGAATGTGCCATAGTTTATTTAAATCACTTCTAAGGATATTTCCAAGTTTCTGCTCCACAAACTAAGCTATATCCTTGCACCTGTGTTCATAAGCTATGAGGTGACAATTTCTCTGGGAATGGATTCCTGGAAGTGAAATTTCAAAGAGCATTGAACATCTTGAAACTGCATCGATTCCATGAACTCACTAAGCCTGGTTTACAACTGAGGACTGTGGGGCCCAGAGAGAGCACATATGTTATCCAGAGAAACACAGCAGGCTAGTGGAAGGGCCAGGTTTAGAACTGGCTACCTCCGGCCATGAATTTTTCTACTGTACTTGGACGGTGCTTCCACCCTCGGTTCGAGTTTGGTCTTTGTGCATTTTTATATGTGTGTGGGCCTAGATCTGACCGCTCTCTCTGACATTCAATCATCCATTCAATCCTATATAATAAAAGCCTAATATGCTAAGTGTCCCATCAGCAGGTCGGCCGTTCAACCAATCAAAGTGTAATAGGCTAATGAATGCTAAGGCCACTCAACTGCTTGCTATGACGTGCACTGACCACCAGGGGGCAGACCTCCAACTGGTAGGTTAGCTTGCTGCTGGGGTCCAGCCTATTAGGACTGAGTAAGATGGCCGGACATGCCCTGGAGCCCTCCCACAGTCCCTCCCCGGCTGGCCAAGGCCCTGCGTCCCTCCACAGCCCCGATCATGCACCAGTGGGGTCCCTCAGCCTGGCCTGTGCCCTCTCGCAATCCAGGACCCCTCTGGGGATGTGGGAGAGCAGGTTTCAGCCCGATCCCACAGGCCAGGCTGAGGGATCGTGCACCAGGCCTCTAGTCATTTAACAAATGCATTGGTGAGATGTAGGTCCAATGCTGTAAGAAAGGCTCAAGTAACAAGTGTCTCCTGGGCAAGAAAATATTTAATTTTCCTCTCTCACATCATCTGAATGAAAGTAGCCAGAGTTTGGATGGTGGCTTTATGGTGTCAGGGACTCAGGCTCTTTCTATCTTATAACTCTTCCACCTTCAACCAGCAATTTCCATCTCATGGCCCAATGTGGCTGCTCTAGCACTGCCATCACATCTATATTCCTGCTGTTGGGAAGTTGAGAAAAGGAAATAGAATTCAGCCTCCTTAAGGGCACAAACCACAATCTCTTCTGCCACTTCCATTCTCATCCTATTGGCTGGAATTAGTCATATGTCCTATACTGCTACAAGGAAGGCATTAACTCACATAGCTAACACGTTTTCTGCTAAAACTCGGCGTTCTGTTACCAATGAATATATTGTCCAATCCCTGCCACTCATACATTTCTGAGCACCTACCATGTGTGGGAGAAGGTGCAGCAGACCTGACCCACGTGAGGGTTGAACCCTCACTCTGTCTTTCCCAGCTGTGGGTCATGACCTCTCCGAGCCTCCATTTCCTCATTTATAAAATGAAGACAGGGGAGTACGTGTGCTCATCCCACGTGGGAGTTGTGAGAGTCACAATGTCCTAACAGACTCAGCATGGAGCCTGCTGCACATTTGGCACTAACGAAATGGCAGCTGCTTTTCAAATAAGCCAGACCCTGAGCCAGAGGTGACTCAGCAGAGGCCCTGCCCTGGACTTCAATGGGGAGACATTCTAGGGCAGCCTCCTGTCATAAAAGCCTGGAGTCATATCAGCACGTATCCTCAACCTGTCAATCATGCATGAGTCAGAAGCAGTGATGACCATAAGTCATCGAGTAGCAGCTGGGCCCAAGATCACTGGCATCCTTCCAATCCCACCTCCCCAGCCCCATCTTACAGAAGAGCAAACAGAGCCCAGGGAAGTTGCCTGCGCTGTTTTATTTTATCAGTCTCCTCCTAATGGGGCATGTGGGGTAGTTCCAGTTTGAAATTATCATAAAACAGACGTGGCTGGGCCACCCTGTGCCTATAAGACCAGGGTTTTCCAGGGTAGCTGGGGAGAAACAGAATTGCAGGGGAGAATTTTAAATCCAATTGATTTATAGATCAGAGATTCTGAATCTCAGCACTACTGACATTTTGGGCCAGAGAATTCCCTGTGGTGGGGGCTGTCTTGTGCTGGGTAGGATGTTTAGCAGCATTCTTGGCCTCTACCCGCAAGATGCCAGGAGCCTAACTCTACGCCCAGCGTGACAACCACAAGTCTCCAGACACTGCCAAACGTCCCCTGGGAGCCCAAATCATTTCCGGTTGAGAAACGCTGACACTCACAGAGCCTGTGAGTAGGATTTCTAGGCACAGATTACTTCAGCAGATTTGTGAATAGAATTGATTTTCTTCTCTTTGGGAAGGTGCACATCCAGCTCTTTGGAAGATGGTATAATGACCTTGGTAGCCACTAGTTTAAGAATAAGGATGTCATGCCATTATTGAAACAACTAGTGGGATTTAAATATGCACAATAGCAATTATATTATAACCTTGTATCAACATTAAATTTCCTGCTTTTGAAAACTATACGGTGGTCATGTAAGAGAATGTCCTGATTCTTAGGAGGTGCACATTGAAGTTTAGGGGTAAAAGAACATCGTATCTATAACTGACTCTTAAATGACTCACAAAAATTACACAGACAAAGAATAACAAGTCAAGTGTAGCAACATGCTGACAATTAGGGGATCTGAGTGAAGGAGATACGCAAGTTTTCTGTACTATTCTTGCAACTTCTCTGTAAATTTGAAATTATGTTAAGAGAATTTTAAATATTATCTATGTTTTAGTCTAGTTTTTGAAACATGGTTTTAACCTGTTATTTCCACTTGCTCCCATTAAAAAGAAAAGTCATGTTATGATTGTGCCCAAGCAACCGGGCCCCATTCAGGCCATGGTCCCAAGAATCTCCCAGCAAAGCGTTCTCAGTACAAGTGTGGCAGGCAGGAAGACCTTTTGCATTTATTTGCATCTGTAAAATACCTAGAAAGAAGTTTCGCCCAATTTTAACAGTGGTTAGCAATGACCCCTCCCTTGCCTGCAGTTTTGTTCTCAAGTGTCCACCCACACGGCCACACACCCAGTCAGCCCGGATGCCTCAAGAAGTGACCTCAACCCTAGATCCTTGAGAAACCCTGATGGGTCTAAAGGTAATCTTATTCCCCTGCTAGTGATCGGTCCAGGAATGGGCATCCAATGCAAGAGAGCCGATAAGGAACAAGTGAGCTCCAGGCTGGTGTTTGACTTGCTTTGACCAATAAAATGTTAGGAAGTGACTATGAGACTTTTGAGCCCAGGATTCTGCCCTGAGAACTTCATGTTAAGAAGCCAGTCCTGCCCTAGCCAGGTTGGCTCAGTGGATAGAGCATCTGCCTGTGGACTGAAGGATCCCGGTTTCGATTCTAGACAAGGGCACATGCCCTGGTTTCTGGCTCGATCCCCAGTGGGGGGCATGCAGGAGGCAGACAATCAATGATTTTCTCTCATCATTGATGTTTCTATCGTTCTCTCTCTCCCTTCCTCTCTGAAATCAATAAAAATAAATACAAAATAAAAAAAAAGAAGCCAGTCCTCTGGAAGATAAGAGGCTGCAAACAGAATTGAGATGCCCCAGTGAACCACCCTCACCGCTGCTGGGCGTATGGATAAGGCCATCTTGGACCTTCAAGCATGGGTGGATGCTGAATGAAGCTGCATGAATGAGCCCAGGTAAAACCAGGAGAGAAACCACCAGCCAGTACACAGAGTTGTGAGAAGTAATAAGTCAGTGTTGTTTTAAGCACCTGTTTTGGGGAGGGATGGGAAGACTCACTGAGGTTATAACATGGCCTGTATGAAGAAAGTGCTCAGTAAATGGTCCTTATTGTTGACCATGCACGTCTGCTCTCCTCCCCTGTGCCAATCACTCCCTCCGTCTTCCCCATCTAAGGAAGCGCTCCCTATCGCTCTCTACCCATCTCTGCACCCTGCTTCATTTTTCCACATCACTTGTCCCTTACCTGACATTAGATTATCTTCTTACCTATTTATTGTATGTCCTATTGCATCTTATTCACTGCTGCACTGCCAGCATTTTACACAGCTTCTGGCCCACAGCAGGTCTCAGTAAAGATTTGGCGAGTAAATGAATGGGATGATCCAATCACGGTGACAGAAGTCATGGAAGGCTCCATCCCCCAATATGATGGCACCTTGTGGGTGTCCATCTCAGGCAGCTTTGCAGCCTGAGCCTCGGAGCTAGGAGCCAGAGGACAGAAACCTGAAGGAGGAGAAGGAGCCAGCCACATGACTCCGGGGAGCGCAGGAACCAGGAAGCAGGTACAGTGGAGACCCTGCACGCTCCTGAGAGTAGGAGATGTCAGGAGAGGAAACTGGAGTCGGCAGCACCCACTCAGCAGGGCCTTGAAGGCCAGGTGAAGGTGTGGCTCTCATCCCACCACCTTCCTGGTCAGAGGTAACAGCAGGGGGAGGTAACACACACCTCTGCAGAGGCTCCTGCCTGCCAGGCACTGTGCACCTTGCAGTGAGCCGATGACGCGGAAGGAACACGGGCCCACATAAGGCTCAGAAACACGGCTGCGAAACTCCAAGCTCCAGAGCCTGGGCTCCTTCCCACTGCCCATTACCTCCCTTTCCCTTGCTCCCACATCTCATCGACCCGCAGATCCTGGCTGTTCCGCCTTCAGAACAGCCA
>NW_005878033.1:0-8069 GCF_000147115.1 Myotis lucifugus | reverse complement strand
TATGCCTATAGCATAAATATCCATTAATTAAATAAAAAAAATGGAAGATATTTGCAATGTATATAACTGACAAAAAAAATTAAAGTTTGGGATATTCAAGAAATTACACAAAATCAACAGGAAAAAGATAAACAATATAATAAAATGGACCAAAAAGAGAAAAAGTGGGGAAAAAGTGGAGTCATTTCACTTGAGAGAAAGAGAAAGCCAGAAAATATATAAGAGGCTCACTCTCATTAAGAAATTAAGGAATGAAAATTAAGACGATAACAAGAAGTTAATGCATGTGAGAATATGATATTTTGCTTAATTTATGGAGCCACCAGACTACTATGTGCCCTTGGTGGACTTGTAAATCGGAACCATCACTTAAAAAATATTTGCTCTTGCCCTAAATGGTTTGGCTCAGTGGATAGAACATCGGACTTCAGACTGAAAGGTCCCAGGTTCAATTCCGGTCAAGGGCATGTACCTTGGTTACGGGCACATACCCAGTAGGAGGTGTGAAGGAGGCAGCTGATCGATGTTTCTCTCTCATTGATGTTTCTAACTCTCTATCCCTCTCCCTTCCTCTCTGTAAAAAATCAATAAAATATATTTAAAAAAATATTTGCTATTTTCCAATTAAGTTGAAGATACACCAATTCTATGACACACAAATTCCACTCCTGTTTATATTCCCCAAACCACATGCACATGGATACCAGGAAATAATGTGCATGGGTGTTATTAGGAGCACTGTTTGTTAACACCAAAAAACCTGGAAACAACCCAGTAGTAGACTGGATAATTAAACTGCGGAATATTTGTACAAGGGAATAGTAAACAGTTGGAAAATGAATGAATTACAATCACATACAATGTTTATGAATGTCCAAGGAGAAAAAAAACAACAACCAAAAAAACAAATTCAAGAAGACACTTGATAATTCCATTTGTATAAAGTACTAAACCACGTGAAAAGTAAACACATAAATATACTTGGTAACAATTTAAAAAAGCAAAGGAATGATACAGAAATTATGATTATGGCTACTTGGAATAGAAAGGGAAAGGACTGGGATAGGGATGAGATTAGAGAATAGCATGGAGAAGGCTTGGGAAGTGATAGTAATGTTGGGTTTCTTAAATTGGGTTTTAGGTAAGCATGTGTTTGTTGAAGTGTTGCATTGCTACTTTTGTACTTTTCATATGTCATTCGTATTTTTGAGTCTATACAATATTTAATGAGAAAAAAGAAAAAAAACTAGCTTCAATAAGTGCTGTGCAGCAAATTCATATTTTTAAATGTAATAACTGAGGAAATGTCTTCTAATAGTTTATTTCCTATGAGACATTCATGTTACCTGAGACAATCCCAGGCAAGTTCTTAAATATATTCTTTCAATGTAACCCCCCTCTGACATTACTAAGCCATTTTTGGTAGCGAGAAGAGATGAACAATCAAACAATGATCCTCACAAATCTTTACTATTCTTGACTTTCTTACGATTGCTGTACATGGGGGGTTAAAATATCTTGAGGGTAAAGCACAGCTTGATTTGAGTGAATTTGTTGTTTGGGGTACTGTAAGGTTAAGTGGAAAGCACTTATAGAAAGTGTTAAATGGGATTTACTTATAGACATTCCACATCATCTTTTCAATTACGGATTAAATTACGGATTTTTTTTTATATGAAAACATCTTACTGGTTTTCAGTGAACATTATGAGCTACCAACGCTTATTGTTTTATTTTACAGGATATTCAACAGCAGCATCTTTGTCAAGCATGTACTCTTGAGGTTTTCTTCCCCTCAGTTTTATGAGAGTCCTGATGTCTTTCCTTATTAGTGTTACCTTAATTGTTCCCCTCTTTGCTTAGGGCATAATTGCTGTTCAAGGAGCCACATTGAAGAGGCACTTAGCTACTGCCTTTTGAAGTTGTTGTAGAGATGTCTTCAATTAATTGTAAATCAAGAGCCAAGTTTACTCTCTTATCTTCCTAGACTCCATTGAGTGATTTTTCCAGAGCTCAGCAGGCTACTGAAGACAAATTGAATGTAACAGTCATCATCTTTGACTTCTAGCTAATTTGAAGGCACAGTTTTTAAAAATAAAAAAGATAATTGATATATTATTTTTAAATTCAGCTGCCTTAGAAACTTTCAGTAGTAAATGAACTAATGTGATTAATATGGAAAATAAGTCTGCTCTCGTCCCCCCGCCCCCCATGCTCCATTCTGTGTTTTTGTTGTATTTGTGCCAAGAAATTTTGGCAATCGTACATCTTTAAAAAAAAACCAACAACCTCAAAAGTAAATAATAAAACACAGACTCCATCGTTGTGTGGTGGACTTTATAAAGTATTATGGCATGGCTAGCTGTGATAAAATCCTCCCAAATTTTCCTACTCCCTTAAATGCATCTGTGGAATCCTCCCATAGTGTGTGTGTGTGTGTGTGTGTGTGTGTGTGTGTGTGTGTGTGTAATTTCTAAATTGTTATTATGTTTACATGATTCAAACTTTCAAAAACAATTTAAAAATAGTTAATGGTTCCTCAGCATTCTGAATGATAACTTTAAAAAGTTGAATAAAATGTTTTAAATTTTTCTTAAAGCATAGATGAACTAACAAGATAATGAAGAATTACCTTAGCCAAAATCTAAGATAAGGTGAAATTTCAGAGGGTTAGGCTCAAAACTAAAAGCTACTTTTGTCCCAGAGGTATTCATTTATTGAAAGAAAAAGCTGTGTTACTGAACTCTTTTGGCAGCCTCCTAGGGCAAAAAGACAGACTTCAAAATCAGTTCCTACCTAACTATTGAGTTTGAAGAGAGCTATACCCTCTGAGGAAGGGTGAACCAGAAGGAAAGAAACCCCTAATTGAACCTATGGCCTGGGTAGATGACACTTTTGTAGCACCCTGGCAAAAGCAAATGAAAATTTTCTTTCAAGGCCTCACATTATTTCTGCAATTAATTTTTCAATATAAAGATCAGACACACAAGAAAAGAAAATAGCATAAATTAGAATGAGCATAGAAAAGTAGACAATAGAATAAAATCATAAAGAATTCAGATATTTAAATTAATAGACAAATAAGGCCACTTATGCTTATAAGCTAAAAATATAAAAAATAACAGGCTTAAGAAACAGAAATTACTTTGAAAATACACTGATTTAAAAATTAAATCAGTCTTCTCATTCTAAAACTATAAAATTAAGAACTCAGTGAAATATTTAACAGCTAACTAAAAATAGCTGAAAATAAACTTAATGAGTTAAAAGATAGGTTAGAACACATTTTCTAGAATGCAGCATAAAAGTATAAAGAGATAAAAATGCAAATGACATACTAAGGGACATAGAACACTCACTGAAAAGATATAAAATAACATGGGTAGGAATTGAGTTTTGTAATTTGTCCCTCTGAGCCACCAGTGGGGAACCTTTTTCTGCCAAGGATCATTGGATATTTATAACATTATTCTCAGGCCACACAAACTTATCAACTTAAAAATTAGCCTGCTATAGTTGGTAAAACATTTAATTAACTCACCTTTCATGCCTTGGCAGGGCCAGACCAAATGATTTCAAGGGCCTTATAAGGCCCATGGGCTGGAAGTGTACCAACCCTGCTAGACTAAGGAGGCTGCAAGAAGGAAATGGGTGTGCTAATACAAGGCAACAGGAGGAATCCTCATGGTTTTGAAACTACTACTATTCTTTATCTTGACTGCCTAAGGGACACACAAACCTACATATGTGATAAAATTCTATGAAGCTAAACACATACAAACAAGTATAAGTAAAACTGGGAGATCTGAATGAGATCAGAAGATTGTATACATGTTAATTCTCTGATTGTGATATTATACTATAGTTTTACAAAATTTTAACATTGGGGAGAAGTAGGAAAAGCATACGTGAGCTCTCTGTATCATTTCTTTTTTAAGTGAATCTACAATTATCTCAATAAAATCTGAATTAAAATAGAAGCATGCATCTTGACATAATGAAAGTGCAGAATACTTAAGGCAAAGAGAAAACCTTACACACAATAGGAGTGAGGAAAGGTAGAATAAATACCTCCAAAGTAGCAGCAGCTTCACAGCTTACTCCTTAACAGCAACCAAGGCAGTAAAATCGTACCTGCAGTGCTTCCCGTGGGTAGCCAGTGAAGTTATCCTCTAAAGTGAAGTTAAAATCTTCACATAAACAAACAAACAAACAAACAAAAAGTGGGAGTGCTCAACACCCACAAAACTGACTTAAAAATAAATTCTAAATGATGCACTGAATAAAAATAAAAATTATCCCAGAGGAAAGGTTTGAGAGATATAAAGGAATAAAAAGCAAACAAAGTGGTAAATATGTTAGTCTGTGAAACATAACTATCAGATATCCTCAACCAGATTCAAGACTTAGTAACATTAAGAGAGTGCAGAATAATTAAAACCACACAATGAGATGAAAGAGATACCCTAGAAACAGAGTCATGCATGTATGGACATTATATCATGTAGTAGAAAGCAGTGGAAAATGCTATCTTTTAAACAATACAGTAATAGTTAAGTATATATGTGGAAAAATAAATGTGGTCTCCTATATTACATCATCACAGGTGGAAAACAAGGCACCAGATGATAAAGCTATTGGGAATGTGTGCATAATATAATCTTTATATCTAGGAAGGGAAATATTTCTCAAATAAGAAACAAAAAGCACAAACCATAAAGGAAAAGATCAATAAAAATGACTACATTAGAATTACAAATTTTGTTCATCAAAAAGTACTATGAGATAATTACCAAGACACAGAGTGGGAGAAGATATTTGCTAACAGATAGAGTCATATTCATAACATACAATGAGCTCATATAAATCAATAAAAAGTGAGAAAACCAATAGAAAGAAATGGGCAAAATAATGAATAGGCACTTTCCCCCAAAATAGTCCAAAAGGCCAATAAGTCCAAAAGTGCTTGACTTCATTTATAATCAGAGAAATGCCAGTTAAAATCATAATAAGATAACAATACTATTGCCTCCCCCACCAGATTGGCAAAATATGAATTTTTAAAACACAATAATAAGAAAAACAAGTCAATGCCTTAGCCGGTTTGGCTTAGTGGATAAAGTGTCAACACCTGGACTGAAGGGTCCCAGGTTCAATTCTGGTCAAGGGCAGGTACCTCCTATGCAGGCTTGAGTCCTGGCCCTGGTTCAGGCTAGTGTGGGAGGCAACCAATCATTGTGTCTCACATTGATGTTTCTCCCTCTCCCTTCTACTCTCTTTCAAAGTCAATAAAAAATTTCCTTGAGTGAGGATTAACAAAAAAATAAAAAGAAGAACAAGTCAATTTTAAAATGGGCAGACTCTTTCAATAGGCATATCACCAAAGATATCCATGGAAAATAAACACATAAAAAGTTTCTCAACATCATTGGTCATTAGGTAAATACAAATTAAATTCTCAATCAAAAACAATCACACCATTCAAATGCCTACCATTAAAAACACTGATCATACCAAGTGTTGGTGAGGATGTGGAGGAACTAGAACTCCCAGGCTCTACAGGTAATGTAAAAAAAAGTTTATATATATATATATATATATATATATATATATATATATATATCAGCCTTACCTGTATTTTGTGTCTGGAATATAGCTTTCTCCTAGTTTCACTAAAAATGTAGATTTCAGATTTTTGTGGCTTTTCTATGTTTTCCAGTATGAGAGGTGGGGAAATGCTGATTTTCATAGCCATTATTATCTGGAAGCATTCCTTATATTTTTAGGCACTTTAATTAATAATTTTGAAAGGCTGGTTACAGGTGCCTTTTTAATACTAAACTTTAAGTAGTTATATGGGACTGTATAGTGCTAACATGTAACAAAGCAGAAAGAATATTTTCCTACACTATACCACTTCTTTTTAAAAAATATGTATTTTTATTGATTTTAGAGAGGAAAAGAGAGGAGAGATAGAAACATCAATGATGAGAGATAATCATTGATCAGCTGCCTCCTGCATACCGTCTACTGGGTATTGAGCCTGCAACCTGGGCTTATGCCTGGACTGGGAATTGAACTGTGACCGTCTGGTTCATAGATGGATGCTCAACTACTTAGCCACACTGGCTGTGCACTATACATATTACTTCTTATGAATATTAATCTGGTCCAATTTATTCAGCAAAATAGAGTGAATATTGCAATCAGAAAAATGAAGGATTAAGGAAATCAAAGCTACGATAACATCCTAAAGTAATATTTAGAGTAATAAATAGGTGAAGAAAATATGCAGACATTCTCATCCAAGGCATGTGAGTATTTGAAATTTGTTCAGTGGGCAGAGAATGTTTACCCTGCTGCAAACTCACAAAGGAATTTGAGATTACTTACCTGTCTCCTGTTAGCTAGTCTCATTCCTATAAATACTCAGGGGTATGCTCTTGTTAGGAGATGGAACTGCAGTTTAATTGTTAGGCTTAGAACAAAGATGAATCCAAGATGGCCTCAGGAGTGCCTTTTCACATTTCTCCTGCTAGATTTGGACATTCCATGCTTGATTAAACACCAGAAAGGGCTCTCAGAAGCACTTTGTTTCTGTATACTAGTGTGTTTGTTTTCAATAGGCTTTTCGGTTTATCCTCATTACCTAGAAATGCCCAACTCCATTCTCCCATCACAGCAAATCCCAAATTCCTTTTCTGTATTATTACCCAAACCAATTCCTGCAAGTGTTATCTTATATTCACCACTTATTTTACTGAATTTATTTCGAGACTTTTTCTGTCTTCTCAGAAATGTTTTAAGAAGTCCCTTTTCTGAAAGGTAGAAAAGAAATATGAGAGAAGAATTGGTGGGGTGGGGGATGTGGGATGTGGGTTAGTCCAAAAAGGATGATGAATGGAGGAGCAGGAAAGACCGAACTAAGTGTTAAATTGGGACCTACACAGGGATAACAGAAAATATTTTAAAATAATGATTTACACCAGATGTTAAATAAGTCAGGAGAGAAAGCAGGTGCCTGAGTTAAGGGATGGTTTTAAAGAATTAAATCAACCTGAAGGTGGAAAAATCATCTAAATACTGATTTTTTAGATTTTTAACCAAGTGTGAACAGAATAGGCTAAATCACTAGCAGAACCTGTAAGATGTCTTCGGCCTGACCCTGATTTTTATTTAGCTCTCTTGGTATTTGTAGGTGTAGTTTTCTGAAAAAGGACTATACCTTGGAGCCAAATGGTGAGTAGTTATGGGTTAAATAATGTCAAGTAAAAATATTGAATGAACCCAGCTGGCGTGGCTCAGTGGTTAAGTGTCGATCTGTGAACCAGGAGGTCACAGTTCAATCCCCAGGGCACATGCCCAGGTTGCCAGCTTGATCCCTGGTGTGGGGTTTGCAGGAGGCAGCCAATCAATGATTCTCTCTCATCATTGATGTTTCTATCTTTCTCTCCCTCTCCCTTTCTCTCTGAAATCAATAAAAATATTTTTTAAATAAAAGGTTGAATGAATGGTGGATGAAGCACACATTTTCCAACCATAATCAACACGCAAGCCTGGCCCAACACAGCTATGGTGAGGTTGTGCACATCCAGGTATTTTGAAGGTATTATTCTGCCCATATGATTGTTTCTTACAATGTGAAATATCACCTGATATTTTGAGCTAAAATATTTTGAGCTAAAATATTTTGAGCTAAAATGTATTATGAAAGGAAACTCATCAAAGTGCTGTAGTGTAGAGAGAATGGTTTTATCATCAGATTACTTGAATCTAAGAGTCATCATGAGAGCATAAAAACATGGATACTGGCTACAACACGGCAAAGGAATATTTAGGACAAAAATAGTACAACAGCTGTTTCATGGTTTTATTTGCCAGTCCTGAAAAAAGGGATCTTAGAAAGAAATAGGCATTCTAGGAAAAGAAGTGTTCTTTTACTAATCAGTGTAGGGGATAAGTGACAAGAATTTGTAGGACAGAGTACACATGGGCTTGCATTAAACAAGGTGAAATTATGTCTCTGTTGTTCATAAAATAAGACTTATTCTTAGCAATTAAAAAGAAAA
>NW_005878032.1:0-8069 GCF_000147115.1 Myotis lucifugus | reverse complement strand
GAGAAATGAAAAATGACATCACTGCTATAAAGAACTCAATAGAAAGCATCAACAGTTGACTGGAAGGGTTGGGATGGCGTAGGGACACGGACGTCTTCCAGCGGAGCATTCTCTCTATTTTAAAGACTTCCTTTAGCAAGACTCATTGTCAAATGGCACTCTCAAAAATCACAGATCATACCCAGACTCAAACTTTAAAATGCCAAGGAGACAAGTAACTAAGAGGCTCAGACAGAGAAAGGAAAAGGCACCACATCCTACATCCCTCCTGGATCCTGGCCTGCCTTTCTACATGGGATATACCTGCCAGGCCCAGAAAAATAGACAAGTCACCCAGTGAGGTGGTGTAAGGCTCCTCACACAGCCAAAGGGACTGAAGTGATGGAACTTCTCAGTTGTATTCCCCAGAGAGCTCTGCACTTTGTATGGCTTCCCAGGAACTCATGTCTACAGATTCTGAATTTGTTTTCAATGAGTAAACCTTGAACCAAGGGCCTCTTGCGAAGGGTACTCAAGACACAGAGACAGGTCTCTTTGTTCTAGCAAATGTCATTAATGGATCTACCTGGAAGTCCTGTTGACAAGGAGACTAGACCAGCTCACTTGCCTTCCTTCTTTCCCCAGGACTGTCCCTCTTCCCAAATTAAGTAACGACATCACTAGCCAGCTGCCTCTCCCTCTTCCCTGGGACCTAGAGTGCGCAAGGTGGTATGTGGAGATACTGGAGATGAAAAAGGGAAACACAGCCTCTGGCACTTGCCAGGTGGCCTTGATAATCTTCTACTGAACATAATTTAAGGACGCCAACATCAGATATGGTCATTGTGTGACTACAATAGACAGCAATATCTACAGGTAAAAACAATGTCCAAACCACACAAATATGACCAAACATCTGTTTATTGTAGCAAATATAGTGCCTGCTGCTTCTTTGCCAATGACAGCTTCAGCTCTGCTCCATTCCTCCAGCCTGGCTGATTTGATTAGTTTTGACACTGATCACAGAATTACCCCCATCCCTTCTGCTTCCTGGCAGCATCCATGCAAAGCCAATCTCCTGGAAATTTCCTCGAACATTTCATAAAACAAGCCCAAATCCTGTAAGTCCTTTCTAACATTTTTGAACTGAACTATCCCTGACCCCATGGATCCCCACAATGAGTGCTCATTCTTCTTGCAAAGAACCAGAAAGCCCACCCTTATTCATCTGCAATGTGTCCCTGGTGGTCTTGGGTCAGGGACATTGATGATAATAGGCAGTCTTGGGTGGGATGTAAAGAATCAAAGGTCTGGGGAAATCAGCATGCCTTAGTCAGTGCCTATGTTTGGCAGAAACTCCAGGAACAGCTTCTGAAAGTCTCCATTTGTTAATAAGTTTTCTTGCTGAGCTGGAGTCTTAGCCTAATAGCAGTGTTCTGCTTGCAGTGTGGGCTGAGCACAAATGTCAGGATTCTAGGTCAATGTTCCATCCTCCCCTTCCTACTACTCTGCTCCTTCCAAAAGACCCTAGACGATTCCTCACTTACCCTATCTTCCAGGAGTCACCCTCTCTCTTTTTTTTTCTATTTTGTTCATCAGTTTTTGTTCCTTAGATTCCACATATAAGTGAGATCATGTGATATTTGTCTTTCTCTGACTGGCTTATTTCACTTAGCATGATACTCTCTGGGCCCATCCATGCTGTCTCAGAGGGTAAGAGGTCCTTCTTTTTTTACAGCTGCATAGTATTCCATAGCGTAAATGTACTACAGCTTTTTTATCCATTCATCTACTGATGGGCACTTGGGCTGTTTCCAGATCTTAGCTATTATAAATAATGCTTCTATGAACACAGGGGTGCATATTGGTGTTTTGGGCTTAGGATATATTCCTAGTAGTGGGACACTGGGTCAAATGGCAGCTCCATTTTTAATTTTTTGAGGAACTTCCATACTATTTTCCATAGTGGTTGCACCAGTCTGCATTCCCAGTGTACTAGGGTTCCCTCTTCTCCTCATCCTCGCCAGCACTTGTCATTTGTTGATCGGTGCATGGTAGCCATTCTGGCAGGCGTGAGGCGATTTGATTAGTTCCGACAATGCTGCCTCCCACAGGAAAATTTAAACTCAATGCATTAGTCTCATAACGAGGCTGTTCCTAACAGAAGTGAGACCCTCAGACCCCAGAGGGGTTGTCATTTCCCAACATGATAAGTTGAAGACCAGAATGGGGCACAGTTATTTCCAGGCAATGTATACAGTGAATGGGGCGAGAGAGATGGGGCAGAAAGGGTTAAAGTCTTATGCTCTGACATCCATGCTAGGGTGGAAAAGCAGATATATTTGGTGGTTAAATCCAGGTGGTATGTTGTCAGCTACTTCAGGGTTCATGACACTATGCTGTCCTCTCACTCTAAACCTACACCCTTCCCACTAGCAATTATATTTCAAGTCCCTGTAGTAAAGCAACATCACATTCATAATGTGTTGTTCTCCAGGGAAAGCTCACACACCCTAAATCCTAAAAGCACTTAGATCTCAAGGGGCAATTGCACACATTCGATGAATTTTCCTGCTGACAAGTCCTGCAGGGCAGGTTGTCTTGGCCCAAAGAAAACAGGAAGTTTACCTCAAGTAGTTCTCAAATTTGAGGCTACTGGAGTCAGTATTGAAGGCAAAGACTGCCACCTTGTGGTAGAGGTGAGCGATTCGTGAGATTCGCTGAGGCACTTGGGATTTTCTCAGCAGAACTAAAATCAGAAGATTCTTCAGGCCAAAGGAAAGCTTAGAACTCATAATTCATTAATTTGGACAATATTTATTGAGACTCAAATATGTGCTAATCACATTTATGGGCATGTAAAATACTAGTCCTTTTGGGAGATTACATTCTATCAGAGGGAAACTCTAAACAATAAACAATAAACAAATTATAGAGTACCCTAGACATGTTTGAGATCCATGGAAAAAACTAAAAGTAGAATAGGATAAGGGGGTCAAAAGTGATACAGAAGGAGGTGGCAGTATTCAGCATTAAACAGGGTGGACAGTAGATGACAAAGGAGCAAAGAATTGAAGGAAGTGAGGGACTTAGTCATACAGACATCCAAGGGAACAGCATTCTGGGCAGAAGGAACAGCCATACCAAAGGCCCTGATGCCTGATATGTTCAAGAAATGCCAAAGAAGCCAGTGTGGCTGCAACAGAGTGAGCAAGGTGGAGAGTAGATGGAAATGAAGTCAGAAGGATAATGATATGGGGCTTGGCAGGTTTCATAAGTCATTGCAAGGAATTTGGCTTCTACTCAAGGTGAACTGTAAAGCCATAGAGAATTCTAAGCACAGGAGATACATGGTATTACTTACATTTCAAAGGATTTCTCAGATTGCTTTGTTGAGTATGGGCTGAAGAAGGAAAGGGCAGAGGTAGGTAGACTATTAATCTGGGCAGATGCTGATGGTGATTTACTAATAGATCAGTGTGGTAGCAGTGACAACGGTGAGAAGTAGTAGATTCTGGATTCATTGTAATTTCTTAATGAGCTGGATGTGGAGTGTTAGAGAACTAAGGAGTCAATGATAATTCCAAGGTTTGGGATCTGAGACAATGGAAGAATGGAGTTGCTGATAACTGGGATGAAGAAGGCTTTGGATGGAGGTGGCTTTGATCAGGAGTTCAATTTGGGTCACACCGAGTTTTAAATGTCTATTAAACATGCAAGTAAAGCTGTGGAATAAGCAGAAAGGTATATGAGCCTGAAGTTCAGAAGAAATAAAGCTGTGAGACTATCCAAAGCAGCCAAAAGACAAAGAAAAGAAGATGACCAAGAACTGAGTGTTGGGACACTCCAACATAAGAGATTGGAAGGAGGAACCATTGGGAAAGTACAACCAGGGATACGGGACAAAAAGCAGAAGATTTGGTTGCGCTGGAAGCAGAGTGAAGAAAGTATATTAAGCAGGAAGAAGTTATTAACTGTGCCAGATGCTCTTGCTCAATCCAGGAATATGAAGACAGAGAACTAAGCATCTGAATTATCATCAAGGAAGTCATGTCAAGAGCTGTTTTAATTTCCAAATGCAATGCTAATCTTTCTGTTACTGATTCTTAGATTATTATCAGATAATGTACTTTGTAAATTTATTTCAGGAAAGATCTTGGGAAAAATATATTTTGAGTGTATCATTGAGAAAACAATATCCTGCCCTAGCTGGTTTGGCTCAGTAGATAGAACGTTGGTCTGTGGATTGAAAGGTCCTGGGTTCGATTCCGGTCAAGGACACATGCCTGGGTTGTAGGCTGGATCCCCAGCAGGGGTCATGCAGGAGGCAGCCAATCAATGATTCTCTCTCATCATTGATGTTCCTATCTCTCTCTCTCCTTCTCCCTTCTTCTCTGAAATCAATACAAATATATTAAAAAGAAAATAAAACAATATCCTAAAATGTATCCTTTTAAACTCTCACTTTTTATCCCCATTCCAAGCCTGAGTATGTTTTTCCTATAATACTAAGCCAGTTCCTTGATATTTATCTGTTGAAATGAAAATTATCCTAAAACTGTAAAGCAAAACAAATTATTTATTTATTTATTTTTATTTTTTTATTGAATTTATTGGGGTGACATTGGTTAATAAAATTATACAGGTTTCAGGTATTCAATTCTACAAAATATCATCTGGGTCTGATCATTCTGAGAAAATCTTGTGACCCTTTACTTCAATTTCTTATACTCATTAAAATATATTTATCATCATTATACTATCCAATTGTTATAAACATGAACTTATAATGTATATTAATATTAATAAAATATTTTATCTATCTATTTTAGATTTCTATTCTTTTGTTCAATAAATGCAGCGTGCTTCCTGAGAGACAGGCAGAGGATTAGATATTTAGCTGGCAAAAGCAAAGTTCATTTTCAGGGCAAAAACCCTAAATAAAGACAAATTAAAATAAAACTGCAGTAACATCTTCCCTTATAACATTGAGAAAAATCAGAAAATAATTTTAAAAAAAGTTCAAAACAACCTGTGTAGTGAAGTTATGGGGAAATAGAAACTCTCATTGCCTCAAGAAGACAATTGCCTCATAAGGAGAAAGCTGGATATGTTTTCAAAATTAAAATGGCATTTTATTCTTTAAGTTAGTTATTCCACTTCCAGGATTCTATCTTATACACATGAGGATTTGGATGCAGCATTTTTGAAATATATGGCAAAGGTTTAAAACACCCCAGTGTCCATCAATACAAGTCTGGATGTGGTAACAAAAATAATCCATCAAATGGAACACTATGTAACTTAGAATGAGACTACACTGATCATCAAGATACATTGGTAAGTGGGTGGGGGCGGGGGGGTGAGACAGAAGAGAGAATATGTGGGGGGAAATGAATATAAACTTATATATTCAGAGAACATTTCTGGAAAGATAAAGGAAAAACAAGTAGCGCTATTTGCCTCTGAGAAAGAACAAAAGGAAATTTGGGGGTGGGGGTGGGGGACGTAGAGGTATTTGACTGGTTTATCTAAGAAATCATTATCTAGCAGAATGAATATCTTTGCTATTTACTATCAAACTTCCCGAAGTTTGATGGTAACTTAAAGATCTTGTCTGTTAGAGATGTGGATAATTTCTGTCCTAAAGAAAGATTTCCCCAAGTGAGAGCAAGATATTGAAAACCTATTTGAAGAAATAATGACAGAAAACTTCCCCTAACTGGTGAAAGAAATAGACTTACAAGTCCAGGAAGCGCAGAGAACCCCAAACAAGAGGAATCCAAAGAGGACCACACAAAGACACATCATAATTAAAATGCCAAGGGCAAAAGACAAAGAGAGAATATTAAAAGCAGCAAGAGAAAAACAGTTAGTTACCTACAAAGGAGTACCCATACGACTGTCAGCTGATTTCTCAATAGAAACTATGCAGGCCAGAAGGGAGTGGCAAGAAATATACAAAGTGATGAATAGCAAGAACCTACAACCAAGATTACTCTACCCAGCAAAGCTATCATTTAGAATTGAAGGTCAGATAAAGAGCTTCACAGACAAGAAAAAGTTAAAGGAGTTCATCACCACCAAACCATATTATATGAAATGCTGAAGGCTATTCTCTAAGAAGAGGAAGAAGAAAAAGGTAAAGATAAAAAATTATGAACAACAAAGTGACAACAAATACATAACTATCAACAAGTGAACCTAAAAGTCAAATGAATAAAAAACCTGATGAACAGAACAGACTGGTGAATGTAATAGAATCAGGGGCATGGAAAGGGAGCAGACTGAAAATTCTCAGGAGGGAGGGGATGTGGGGGTTTCGGGAAGAGATAGGACAAAGAGCTTACACCTGTGGACGAGGTCAGTGTGTGAGGGGAAGGCCTGGAGTGGGGTGGGAACCCGGGTGGAGGGGAGCTATGGGGGGGAGGGGAGTGGAATATGTATAATAATCTGAACAATAAAGATTTTTTTTAAAAAAGAAAGATATCCCCAAAACCTATGGCATTTTACTACCTTGTAGAACATTAACCAGCTTAATATCTAACCTATAAATATAATTATAATACTCCCTTTTAAGTACTTATAAATACTTAGTGCCTACAAATGTTCTTTGAACTGACTTTATCATTTCCTGACTCATAAATCTTTGACACGTGTTGATTCTCCAGGTTATGAAATCATGCTGTTAACCTTTTGAACCTTCTGCTTCAACAAATGAATTTGAATTGCAATGAGCTGTGCAAATGTGGCTGCTATTCTCTACTCTTTGCTATTTGGGGCTCTGATTCCACCTTATACAGCTACACAGTACACATCTGACCCCCTTGCAACAAGACTGTTCTTGAACCTGCACACCCTGAATATCTCCTGTCAGATTTCTCCAAGTCAAGCAGCCCCAGGCCCTAGAACTTCTTTATCCAGCTTCTCATCCTGCCACCCCTCGCTCCTGACAAACACCAGGATTCTGAAGCAGCACTAGAAGTAGGTGTCATCGCTTGGAACAACTCTAACCAATTAGCAGCATCTATGTGTTCTGCCGTGTTGAGGATTGTGAGACTGGACCCGGGCTCACCCACGGTGCTGTGATGAATTAGAGCTTCCTGGGGACACAGGATTAAGGGTACAGAGTACTAGTAAGCGCTATGTCCTTCCTGACTCAGGTCTAAGAGGTGATGGTTCAAGAGGCGAGATTAAACCACAAAGAACGCGTCGTGGCGACCAGGGCAGGACATGGCATTCTGCTGCTTTACCTGCAGAGACCTGTAATATTTCCTGAAGTACCAAGACAAAGCACGGAACTCTGGCACCTTGTCTCCCTAACAGGAGGAGACCAGTGACCACACACCAGCCTCTTAACTCACCTTTGAGACAGACAGAAAAAGTACCAGCTGCCTCCTTTGCAGTCTACAGAAATGCCAATAGAGTTGAAATGGGTTGCCCCACACCCTGAGAGCTGCTTAGAGCGTGCTCTTGAAAGCCATATGACACCGTGGCTCCAGACTGTGCCTGTCCTACTGCTTACCAGCTCTGGACCTTGGGAAAATCACTCCATGCCTCAGTTTTCTCACCAACCTAATGGGTTTGCAGAGTCCAAGGGTAGAAAGAGTTGAGTTTCAGTCCCCACTGTGCCAAACTGCAAAACTGGTACTCACCATACTGTTTTCTACATCTATGAGTTGTTTGGTGTTGTTTTTTTGGTTTTTTCTCAATCTCTTCACTTTTTTTATGCAGTCCCCAACCCCCTCTCCTCTAACAGTTGCCAGTCTGTTTTCTGCATCTATGAGTCTGCTTCTATTTTTTTAAAATATATTTTTATTTATTTCAGAGAGGAAGGAAGATGGAGAGAGAGATAGAAACACCAGTGATGGGAGAAAATCATTGATCAGCTGCCTCCTGCATGCCCCACACTGGGAATCGAGCTCGCAACCCAGGCATGTGCCCTGACCGGGAATCATACCGTGACCTCCTAGTTTCATAGGTCAACACTCAGCCACTGAACCACGTGGGCCTGGAGAGTCTGTTTCTGTTTTGTTTGTTTTGTTTATTAGATTCCACATATAAATGAAATCATATGATACTTGTCATCT
>NW_005878031.1:0-8069 GCF_000147115.1 Myotis lucifugus | reverse complement strand
CCACACCTGTGACTTAGACAGTCTCATCGCTGTTGTCCACAGGGGAAACTGCCCATCAAAGCCACTGGGCAACTTTCTCAAAACCGGGCAACCAGAAAACCAGAGAAGGAAGACATGCCTCCCTCGCTCGTTCAGTGTCCATTCACGGGGACAGTGGCTCGCACCTGCTCTGCCAGGCCCAGAGCTGGGCAGTGGAGCTCTGAGGCGGATTTATCTGCAAAGCCTGCCAAGACCTGGCGTGCAGTCTGGGAGGGGCCGGGCAGGGCGAGGAAGCGACCGGCCAGGTCGGGGAGTTCCCGGGCACGAGCTGGGTGTCACAGGGATGCTCACTGGGTCTCCCGGAGCCCCGAGAAGGAGCGTCACCTGGTGGTGGAGGTGAGTGAGGCTTCTCTGAGGCCCTGGCAGGTAGTCCTTTCCCAAAATGCCGCTTTCTCCAAACAATCATCTTATCAGGTGACGTTCAGGACCCCCCAGGGAGTAGGGTTCCCGCGTTTCCTGGCCTTGAATCTGAGCAGATTAGTGACAACAGAGGCCGGTCATGGTCATAGAAGGCAGCTCCCACCCAGGCCTGGAGCCCAGGGCCATGCCGGGAGGAAGCCCGCGTCCCTGGAGAGGAGCAGCCCCTGGCCCCGTCCTCCTGGGACAGTGAGCCGTTTGGGAAGTGAAGCCTCCAACCCCAGTGGAGGCCCTCAGCTGGCGCCTGTGCCGGCAGCAATGAGCTGTCTCCCCAGCATCCTCCCCAAAGAGGAGACTCCTGGCCAATAAATGACTGGAGCCCTCGGAAGCCCCTCTGACTCGAGTGGTTGCCCGAAGCAGTGTTCAGGTGTTCAGTTAGTGCTCAGTGCTCAGGTGCTCAGTGTTTAGGTGCTCAGTGCTCAGTGATCAGTGTCTAGGACCTAGGTGCTCAGTGCTCAGTGCTCAGTGCTCAGTGCTCAGTGTCTAGGACCTAGGTGCTTAGTGCTCAGGTGCTCAGTGCTCAGTGTTCAGGTGCTCAGTGCTCAGAACTCAGTGCTCAGGTGCTCAGTGCACAATGCTCTGTGCTCAGGTGCTCAATACTTAGTGCTCAGGTGCTGAGGTGCTCAGAGCTCAGTGCACAGTGCTCAATGCTCAGGTGCTCAGTGCTCAGTGGATCCCTTTAAGTTGCTTTGTCTAAACCCTGCTGACAGGCACTTGACTGGTATATTTATGTCACTAAAGCAATTCACCCGCCACTTACTGGACTGTCACTGGTGACGGTCACTGAGCACCTGTGGGGAATCAAGCTTTGGGCTCAGTGGTCGGCCGACATTCCTGTGGCTCCCGAGGCCTCTGCCTGCCAGCTGTGAGAAGCTCCAAGGGGTGACTTCCCCTCCCTGAGTCTCAGTGTCCTCATCTGTGCAATGGGTATGACTGCCGCGTGGGCTGCTCTAAGGAAGATGAAATGAGACAGGGCTCAGGCAGCACTGGCACAGCCCGATGCTGGCCTCAGCAGATGAGGCTGCACGACAAGGACGTTCAAATCATGGTGTTCACAGTACGCACTGGGGTCCACCCAGGGAAGAAGCCCACAACCCGGCAGGGAGGAGGCGCTGGGCGTGCCCTGAAACTCTGGGGGCCTTTGGCAGGCCCCAGGCTGGGATCCCATGATGGCTGAGGAGAATTTGCACCCCTGAGCCCAAACAGACTCCCGAGAAGGGACACTTGCTGGGCTTCTGCTGCTCAGGCCGGTGGAGCTGCACCCAGCGGGGACTGTGCAGCCACTGCTGGGAGCCGAGAGATAGGCGTGGATTCCTGAAATGCCTCCTCTGTGCTCTCCCCATTCCCACCCGTCTGATCTCCAGACTGGAATCCAAGGAGCCCAGCCTTTTAGAACGAAGAAGGCAGGTCTCAGAAATCACAGGAGGCAATCACCTCCTACAGGTGCAAAGATAAACCGCTCTCCCCCAGCCACAGGCTCACCTGACAGGCAGGAGAGAGCGGGTTCCTGCGAGGCTCAGGGGGCCGGCTGCCCTGCCTCTCCTGGACAGGTTAGGTGAGTCCCACCTACAGGGGAAGGAGGGCAGGTGGCTGGTGGCTGGGCTCAGCATTTGCTAACCTGGTCCCTCGGTGTCAGTCCCCAGGCAGCCAACGCTAAGTGCCACACAAGGGGGACTAACAATGGAATGAACCCTCTCACCATCGGGAGTCTGGAGGACAGACGTCCAAAGCCAAGGTGTTAGCAGGCGGGCTGCTCCGAGGGCTCCAGGCCGCTCCCTGCTGCCGCTCCCAGCTTCCCACAGCGGCCAGGGCTCCTGGCCTGGAGTACCGTCGCCCCATCTCTGCTCTGTCACCTCCTCTGTCTCTGCTCGTCTGTGTTTGTGAGGACACCAGTCACGGGGTTTGAGGCCCCCAGTTCATCAGGATGGCCTCTCAGTCAGTTCAGGCGCACAGTGAGCCTGCATCTCCAGCAGGCACGCAGCTGGTTCCTGTGGTCACTGGGGTGCGAGCGCTGCCCGGGACAGTGCACCTGGTACCTAGTTAGCTCCAGAACCCTCACTTCTGTCCTTGGAAAGTTCCAGTCTTCCCCCGAGCTGCTCGGCTCAGCAACGCCTAAGATCACGTAGCCTCCATCCCAGAACGGGGTCTTCTGTGATTTCCATTTATTTTGTGGTAACAAACTCACTATTTACAAATTTCCTTTAAAAAGAGTTTATTCTGAGTTATCACTGTTATAAGAATTTAAAAGAAAAGTCTTTTATTTATTTTCTTGTTTTGATTTCTTATGAAATGCTATCAAAGTGGAAATACTTTTTCAGTAGCAACAGCATGGCCTGCGTTACCTTCCCTTTTCCTGCGGGAACTGTTCTCCTTGGTGACAACTACGCCTCACCTGACTGGCGTGTTCTGGGTTTGGGCCGCGTGACGGAGGGTGGGACACACCCTGCTCCTGAGTCAGGCACCCCTGAGGAGCCTCGCTGTCCAACACCTGGAGCCCAGGGACGCACACCCCTATCTCCGCCAACCACCTGCTCAACCCAATGAAATAAGAAAGTTTACAGTCATTGATTTAAAATATCTAACCCTCCCATCACGTCCATCATTAAATATGTCCCACTCAGACCTTCTGCTACTTAAGCACCTCGGTTCCTGTTGGAACGGTTTATAACTTCAGAGACGAAAGGCTGAGATTTTCACTACCTACACCATTTGTCTCTTGCTAAAATTTTCCAGCCTTTATCTCCTTCTCAAAGGAACATAATTTAAATATGAATAATGAAAAGTGCTTCCAGAGACATCAGCCCAATAATGCTTTCTGAGGTGCAAACTGCTTAATGTGAGACTTGGATGCAGCACAAAAGAACTGCATATTAGCAACTTGTGCTGCTAGCTTGGCACCGGGATAAAGCCCGAGGCTGGCACCGCGGGAGGGACATGGCAACGGGCAGGCCTGCTTCCCAGGCTCCGCGAGGAGAGTGCAGGCAGCTACTCTGGCAAGCCCTCGGCATGGAATGGCAATTCTCAACACCTCCCAACCGCACGTTTTAATATTACACACATGGTTACTCTTTTATGGAGACGAATTTTCAGAGAGAACTGACATGTTAAAAGCCGATGTGTAAATTTATTCCTTTGCTCCAAAAATCAACTTAACTTGTATGTAAGTTACTTATGGGGAAATAAGGGAATTGTAATCTAAGTTAGGACTTTAAATCTGCCATTTCTCTTCCTCTCTCCTTCCTCTCTCCTCTCTCTCTCTCTCTCTCGCTCTCTCTCCATCCCTCTCCCTCTCCCTTTCCCTCTCCCCTCTCCCCCAGCAATGAACACACTTGTGTTTTTCAAGCACAGAACTGGCCGCGAGGGAGCTTTATATGCCTCCCACACTCACTGTGACAGCCCGATTCCCAGGCCCTTTCTCATTTTCACACTAAAGACAAAATAAGCTGAGACTGGGCCTAGTACAATGACCTGCCGAAATACGTTTGCCCTCATTGTTTCCAAATTCGAGCAAAGAACATTCAGGCTCGGAATCTGAAGGTGATGGTGCCTGGACGTGAGCGGCCACGGAGACGGGGCGGGCTCTGCCTGGGCAGCTGTGGGCCTTCCTTGCTCGGCCCCTCGGGCTCTCATTGCGTCCCTGGTTGTACTTAATCCCATTGTTTGTGCAGCAGCGACAGAGGGGGGCTTTGCTTACTGCTCAGCACTTCCTGCCTTGGGTGAGGAGGCGGCTCATGCTCAAATTCTCTCTGGGGCTGTACTAGTATTTGTGACTTTGCAGCCTGCGCAGGGTCGGGGAGAGATGAGAGCCAGCTGGGTGCGTCCTTAGGAAAAGGCGAGCCTCTGGCCGGCAAGGTTTGCACGCAGGCACCCATGGACCGTCTTCCGTTCGGTGAACAGTAGCACCAGCCGCACTGCAGGCGGATGAAGCGAGCTCCCCCAGCACCAGGCACCTTCGGCTGCCACAGCAGGTCTGCTGGGAACTGACTGTGGGCTGTAAGGATTGAAGCAGAACAGTGTCCGCGGGTGGGGAGAGGAGCCCGTCGCCTTCGCTCTGAGGGAGCCTGGTTGCTGTTCTGCAAGGTGGCGCTTTGGACCACTGGGCCCATCACAAGCGGAACTGCTCTGCGAGGCGCAACCCCAGGGGCGCCAACCCCGACAAAGGCAAACTCGGATGAGCACAAAATTTAACCAAATGGAAGCTCAGTCATTTGCAGGCCTCCGCCGCCCCCGCCCCGCCCCCCGGGACCTGGGGAGATCACAGGGACCTTTAAGAAGAAAAGCCATTGGAGACCCCTGGCCGCAGTCTCTGGCATGCCTTTGTCCAGGCAGGCAGATGGAATCTAAGGGGCCACCGCTCCTGTGCCACATGGGACGTGGGGGCACTGCCCCGGATGAGGGCCACATGTCAGGGACACCCCTACCCCTAGCAATCCAGCTGCCACTACAAGCTATGGTGGGTGGTACAGTGGGGGCTGGGAGGGCATAGAGGAGCCCACAACCATCAAAGCCCCTGGTGCCTGGTGGGAGGAACACCAGGGGCCCAGAACTACTCCTCCACACCGCCCCCCCCAAGCCAGTGGCTCGGGCCTCACAGGTGTTGCTGGGCTCTGAATACCTGGTCTAAGGGGTTCCGTGGCTCAGCCTGGATTTCTAGGAATTTCAAAGGAAATGCTGGCAGCCTGCCCTGCTGGTGCAGAGGTGACCACACAGGCGCAGGCACATGTGTGTGCAGACAGCACCACACACGGGCCACGGAGGGCACTGAGGGACGCGTGGGGAAGGCCCCCCGGGAAACACTGCACTGCCCACGTGGCTTGAGCAAGGCTCTGCGAAGCCCTGCAAACGCCCTGCTCCTGGGCTCCCCTCCCAAAGGGACCTGCGCAAACGCAGGCAGCAGGAGGCTCTCAGTCCCGGTGCTGGTGAGCGCAGTGCCCTTTGGGACACAGTCTTTGCAGAGACTTGAGTGTGACACTGGGACAGGCGAGGAGGAGCAGGATGCCCTTCTGGGGTGCAGGGGCCTCGGTGCCAGCCTTCCCACGGCAGGCAGGGAGGTCCCAGCCCCTGGCCATCTGTGCGGCCGCTGGGGGCAGCCCCCTGCTGGACCATAGACAGTGAACCACACCAGGTGGGGAGTGTGGCAGGCCCTCCAGCACCAGGCGGTCAGGTTTAGAAATGCTGTTTAGGGAAGGAGGGGAGCAGAGAGGCGGGAGGGCACGCTGCCGCGGGCGCTTGCCAGGCTGAGGGGCAGTGGTTCCAGGGGCGCCTCTGGGGTCAGGTCAGAGGGGCTCCTCAGGGGCTCCAGAGAGGCTCCCTCCGTGAGGGCGGCTCTGGGGCATGTTTTCAGCAGAGCCGTGGCGGGTTCCGTCCCAGGAGACCTCAACCATTTAGAGGCAATTGCTTCTGGGTTTACCCTGCGAACTTGGACCTGATAGAGCCAGCACACAGCCTCTGCCGGGGCTCCGGGAAGGGCCCAATCCAAGGAAGACTTCCGGAAGCATCCACGCCCCTGCCGGTCAGGAAGTGTGGTGTGAGCATCGCTGCCCTGACACTGGCTTCCAGGATGCGGCCTGGGCCTCGCACTGAGGACCGCGCAGCTTTGGAAGGGGCACAGGTCCTGGCCCGAGAGCCTCCCAGCTCCCTCCGCCCCGAGATGGGTCCTCCCCAAGTCACTGAAGCCTTCGTAGCATCCTCGCCCGGTGCAAATCACCCACTTAAGGCCTCACACAAAACCCAATTGCCAATTTGCCTTTTATTTCTTACACTTAAAGTGATTTGCCTTCAAATAATTGGCGATGGATTGTTCATTTCCCTGCCACGCGAAGTGGCTGTTCGTCCCGGGATCCGCTAAGTCCGAGATCCTTGGCACAGACCCAGGCACTCGCCTCCAGGGACGGCTGCGGGGCAGGGAGGCTCTCCTTCCTGCCGGGCCCCAAGAGGTCAGGGACCTTGGGACCTGCCCCGGCTTGGGGTGCAGCTGGAAGCCTGACGTGAGGTGCCGTGGGAACACGGGGGCCTCCCCTGGAGCCTTAACCAGCGCTAAGGCCTCACTGGCGCTGGCACTGGCCACAGTGGAGGTGGAGCTGGGCCTTGTATTGGGAGCAGGGCGGTGGCTGCAGACAGAGAAGCTGTGCGATGGGTATGACCATCCCTTCCCCACCCGCCATCCCCACTCGGCTCACCCCCCTCTGACACCTGACAGTGCCCTGGGGGAATTTCCTCTCCTGCCTGCTCTAGGCCCAGGTCCCCTCAGCCACCCCGACCTCAGCACCCTCCTCTTCCTCGCCAGAGGCTCAGGGAGCCCTCCACACCTGGGCCACCAGCAGCTCAGAGGCTCCGTGAGCAGAGGAAGCTGGCTCAGCCTGAGGGATGCCGCTGGGCTCAGCAAGGAGGGGCGCCCCCTTCCAGGGCACCGATGGCCTCATGGGAACGCAGGCCGGGTGTGCGCCATGCACCCCCTTCATCTGCTCCGTCATGGCTCATCTCTCCGGGAAACTTGTGGGGTACACCTGTCCTTCCAACAACCGAGCCTTCCCTTTGGGGGGACGCTGGGCCAGCAGGGAGGGTGGAGTTTGGAGGCAGAAATTGGTGTGAAAACTTCTGGTTCAGGCTACAGTCACCCACGGACACAGATCCCTCAGCTGAGAGAAGACACGCTATGAAAGCACGCAGTGGCATGAATTGGCAAGTGGAGATGACTTCCACGGGCCACCTCGGTGCCGACCCTCAGACGGGAAATTGATGGTGACTGGATTCTGGGACCCGGAGGAGCAGGACCTGTGGGACGGGACACGCGGCCTCAGGGGCACGGGAACAGGAGGCACAATGCACTGTGCGTCCTAACAGGCGGGACCTGAAGGAGAAAATGAGTAGACACGATTGCTTGTCTGCAGTGGCTGTTTTATTGCTTTTGTTTTTATTTTTTTATTTTTTTTAATGTATTTCTTTATTGGTTTCAGAGAGGAAGGGAGAAGGAGAGAGAGATAGAAACATCAATGATGAGAGAGAATCATTGATCGGCTGCCTCCTGCACGCCCCCCACTGGGGTTTGAGCCCGAAACCCAGGTATGTGCCCTTGGCCGGAATTGAACCTGGGACCCTTCAGTCCGCAGGCCGACACTCTATCCACTGAGCCAAGTCGGCCAGGGCTGCTTTTGTTTTTTTATCAAAATAATATTCAATGGCAGAACGATGGCCTCTGAGAGGCCGGTCAGGGAGGTGGCCTCTTGTGCTGACCACGGCGTGCGAAGCGGACGAGGCGCCGCTCCCTGCAGGGAGAGCCGTCCACGGCTACCTTCTCCTGCCCGTGTGGGTGTCCTGGAGATTCGTGTCAGTGTGGAAGTGCCATGTGCAGAACCCAGCACCCTCCGAGGTTGGTGAAAACAAAAGCACACACGCCCTTTGCTAAGAAACCACCCACATGTTGAGTGAATGAATGACAGAATGTGAGAGGGAGGGGGAGGGGCTGCCCCCGAGTAGGCTGCGTGGAGATGAGGTGCGGGTTGCTGACCTCTTCGACCAGGTGCAGTGGGCCCGTCCTGCAGCCCATCTCTCCATCCAAGGCCAGCAGCGACGTGGACACCTCCACGGGGTCAGAAACGGCCGCACAGGAAATG
>NW_005878030.1:0-8070 GCF_000147115.1 Myotis lucifugus | reverse complement strand
CCAGGTGGAGGGGAGCTATAGGGGAGAAAAAGAGGAACAACTATAATAATCTGAACAATAAAGATTTAATTAAAAAAAAAGAAAATCTATGTATAAATTTTAATGTGCAGCCAAATAATTTTCCATAGCAGTTTCACATTTTTACATTCGTACCAGCAGTGCACAAAGGGTTCCAATTTTTCCACATTCTTGCCAACTCCTATTTCTTGCTGTTGTTGTTTTTTAGGACCAATCTAGTAAATGTGAAATAATATCTCACAGTGTTTCAATTTATATTTCCCTAATGACTAAAGATTTTCAGCATCTTTCCATGTGCCTTTTGGCCATTTATTTATCTTCTTTGGAGAAATATCTATTCAACACCTTTGCCTGTGCTTTAGATAGATAATTTTGTTGTTCTTGTTCTTGAATTGTAAGTATTCTTTATGTTCTGGATACTAGACCCTTATCACATATATAATTTAAAATATTTTCTCACATTCTGTGGGTTGTCTTTTCACTTTTTAATAAGTCCTTGAATGTACAAAAGTTTGTTTAATTTTGATGAAGTCCAATTTATATATCTTCTCTTTTGTTGCTTACGTTTTTGGTCATAGATATGTATACATTGCCAAATTCAAGAACACAAAGGTTTACTTCTGTGATTTCTTGTAAATGTTTTTTACTTTTAGCTGTTACGTGTAGTTCTTTGAACCATTTTGTGATATTTTTTGTCAACAGTATGAGGTAAAAATCATAATTCATTTTTTTGCAAGTCAATATCTAGTTGTTGCAAGAACATTTCTTAGAAAGACTGTTTTTTCCTCCGTTGAATGGACTTGGCAATGTTTTCAAAAATTAATTGGAGATAGATGTATAGGTTTATATTTGGAAACTCAATTATATTCAATTGATCTATATGACTATCTTTATGTCAGGACTGCACTATTTTGATTACTGTAGCATTGTTTTAAGTTTTGAAATCAGGAAGTGGGAGACCAAAAACTTTTTTTTTCTATTTTCAAGATTGTTTTAGCTACACAAGGTCCTTTGCAATTCCATACACATTATGAGTATTAGTTTGCTAAAAATGCAGTTGGGATTCTGAAAGAGTTTGCATTGAATGTGTAGATCATTTGGGGACAATTCGTGTTTCAAAAATATTGTCTTTCAATCAGCAAACATAGGATATTTTTCTATTTAGTTAAATCATCTATAATGAACAGTTTTCAATATAGAAGGTTTGCACTTACTTGGTTAAATGTATTTCTAAGTGTGCTGTTATTTTTGATCCTGTTGTAAATTGATTTTTTTTAGTAATTTTATATTTGGATTATTTATTCCTAGTATATAGAAATCCAACTGATTTCTGTGTGTTGATCTTGTGTACTGCTACTTTGATGAATTTATTAGCTCTAATATTTTGTTTTAGATACCTTAGGATTTTCAATATGTATGCTCATGTCATATGCAAATAGAGACAGTTTTATTTATTCCTTTCTGATTTGTGTTTTATTTATTTCCCGTAATTGCCCTAGCTTGAACTGAGAGTACAATGTTGACTAGAAGTGGCAAGAGCAGACATCCTTGTTTTATTAATTATTTCAGAGATAAAGCTTTCAGTCTTTTGCCAGTATGATATTGCATCTAGCTTTTTAAATAGATAAAATTTATCGTGCTGGAGAAATAGCCCTCTATCCCTATTTTGTTGAGACTTTTTATTATAAAAAAAAAATGTTTGATTTTGTTAAATGCTTTTTTTCTCCATCGATTTAGAGTATCATTTTATGTGTTTTTTCTTTGTTTTATTAATATGGTATATTACCTTGATTGATTTTTACATGTTGAAACACCTTTTTTAATCCTGGGAAAATCTTACTGTGGTTTTAATATACTATTGGCCTTGGTTTGTTAGTATTTTGTTAAGGACTTTTGCATCTATATTCATAAGGAATGTTGACCTATAGTTTTGTTTTTCTGTGCAATCTTTGCCTAGCTTAAGTATCAGGGAAATGCTGGGCTCATAGAATGAGTTAAAATTGTTATCTCTTATTTTTTGGGGAAGAAGGAGTGTTACTAATTCTTCTTTAAATGTGTGGTAGAATTCACCATTGAAGCCATCTGGGATTTTCTTTGTTATAAATTTGGATTAATAATAGCTAAAAACTACTTATGATAATGACACATCGAGGGAAGTACTTTATATCAGGTAGCAGAAGTGAGGAGGAAACATTTCTTCATGACGCTTAAAAAAAATACACCACTAGTTAAAAGTGAAAATCACATAAATTTAACATTCACATTTGATCTATGGGACAAATATTTTAAATATTTTAATAAATTAAATTATTGTTTTGGAATAATATAGAGACTTTTAGTGATGTACCATAAAACTTCTATTAACAAAAATGTTAATGTATTATTGTGGCTATTTAATCTTTCTTAGAAGAATCTTAACTCCAAAACCTTTTGTTGAAGACCATTTCCAATATATTGTCCACTTTGCTGCATTTGTAATATCATATAGGCAATGCATTTTGATATTTTTTGATGATTGGAGGTCTTTTGGTTTCTTTGTTCCTATAGTCTAAATGCCTGCACTCATTTGGTAGCTTGTAGGTAGAGATGGTAAAGATGCTAAACTGGATATACTAGGGATATTAGATCTCTCTTTATGTGTTTTTGTTTGTATACTTTTAAAACATATACCTACACAGGAAAAACAAGATGGCAGCATAGGTAAACACCGGAAATTGCTGCCTCTCACAACCACTTCAAAAATACAACTAAAAGACAAAACGGACATCATCCAGAACCACAGGAAGGCTGGCTGAGTGGAAATTTTACAACTAGAAGGAAAAAGAAAAGCACACTGAGACTCAGAGGAGGTGTGGAAGTAAAGTGCAGAGGTACGGGGACGCATGTGGAAAGGGTTGGCAACTGATGACACGGCACACGTGGAAAGGGCTGGAAACTGAGAGCTCTGCGTATGTGGAAAGAGCTGGCAACTGAGAACTCTGCATATGTGGAAAGAGCTGGCAACTGAGGACGCAGTGCAAGTGGAAAGGGCTGGCAACTGAGGACATGGTTGTTTTTTTCAATCGGGAGGGAGTCTCAAGTTCCCGACTGCTCTGAACTCCAGATCCAGGTGAGTCTCTGGGGACCCAGACTCATATGGGGAGAAACTGGACTGTCTGGCATCAGTCGGAACTTGAGGGTGGCTTTCTCTCAGAGGTTCTTGCAGCAATTACCGGGGCCTCTTAGGGTAGGACTGGGGAGCAGCCATAGCTGCTTGCTCCGCCCTGTTAATCCCCTGAAACCCCACCCCACCCAAGCTGTGCACAGAGGCTTTTTCATATGAAAGGCCTGGCCCTTTGAAATCTGAAAATTACCTAACACTGCAGCTGGGTCAGAGAGACCCAGAACATCCAATAGAAGGCCCAAGGCCCCACAGCAGCTTGCATTGCTTCACAGCTCGGCCTCATCTGGGCACCTCCAAACCCCAAACAAAGAAGAGGAATCTGCAGATCTCTCCATAGCTCCTGCTGGGTAGCCTCAGACAGAGGCTAAATTAGCACCTCCTTAGAGATCCAAGAGCCAGTGTACCCAGTGGTCAGAGTGGAACCATCCAGATTACAACTCCTTAGATCCATAAGGGACACACTCAGGGGGCAGACTCAGTGAACACCAAAGCCCCACTGAAGCAAGTCTTGCCCCATAAGGGTGTCTCCAGCACAGAAGTTCTCCCACCATAGACACAGCTGATTCTCACAGTCAATTGGCCTGGAGGTCAATTCCTCCCAGTGATACCTACAACAATCAAGGCTTAAATACAACAAGACTGTGCACAAAGCCCACAAAGGGGTGCACCAAGAGTGTCCACCTCAGGTAACTGGGGAGGCTGAGCCACTGGGCCCTATAGGACACCTAGCACAAAAAGCCACTCTATCAACACAAGGAAGCATAAAAAATGTGGAGACAAAGAAACAGGTCACAAATGACAGAAATGGAGGAAAGCAAACTACTGGATATAGAGTTCAAAACCACACTTTTAAGGTTTTTCAAGAATTTTCTAGAAACCACCGATAAATTTAGTGAGACCCTCAAGAAATCTGGTGAGACCCTTGAGGTTATGAAAAAGGGCCAACTAGAAATTAAGCATACACTGACTAAAATAAACAATATTATACAGAGTTCCAACAGCAGGCTAGAGGATCGCAAGAATCAAGTCAATGATTTGAAGTACGAAGAAGCAAAAAACACCCCAACCTACAAAACAGAAAGAAAAAAGAATCCAAAAATATGAAGATAGTGTAAGGAGCCTCTGGGACAACTTCAAGCGTTCCAACATCCGAATTATGAGGGTGCCAGAAGAGAGAGAGCAAGATATTGAAAACCTATTTGAAGAAATAATGAAATGCTGAAAGGTATCCTTTATGAAGAGGAAGAAGAAGAAAAAGGTGAAGATAAAAATTATGAACAACAAGTACATATTTGTCAACAAGTGAATCTAAATATCAAGTGAATAAATAATCTGATGAACATAATAAACTGCTGAATATAATAGAATCAGGGCCATAGAAAGGGAATGGACTGACTATTCTTGGTGGGGGGAAGGGGTGTGAGGGGTGCGGGAAGAGACTGGACAAAAATCGTACACCTATGGATGAGGACAGTGGCGGGGGGCGGGGGTAAGGGCAGAGGGTGGGGTGGGAACCGGATGGAGGGGAGCTATGGGGGGAAAAAAGAGGAACAACTGTAATAATCTGAACAATAAAGATTTAATTAAAAAACATATACCTATAAATAAATATATTTGTAATATATATATATATGTATATATATATATATATATATCTGCATCTAAGCTTATGATTTATTACAAAGTTTTATTTAGCTAGGTATGCAAAAATATATTCAAATGTAAGGTATATGTTCATTGAATAATAATCATTGAATACGTAACTGTGCCAGATACATCGCTAGTTATTTTTTGTCTATTAAGTATGATAATTTTGTATAGATTATTTAATATTTGCCTTTTAAAAAGAATGAAACATAGTTAGAGAAAAAATAACTATAATGAGAAATTGAAGTTCATTTGGCCATGGTTAACCAAGGTTTTACTCTACTTTCTGGTGTCAGGAATGTTAGTTCTTTGTCTTTAGAGCTTGAGCAGTCTTTAAAGTGTTTCCTGGTGAACTTCTCCATCACAGTTTGTGATTTCCACAGATTTTGTCTTATTATTCTTTAGATTCTTGCAAATGACAAATACACATGCACACATGTATACACATGATTATAAACTATGTCTATATATAATTACAAATAATTTCAATTACTATTTAATGTGATATACTGTGTCACAACTGTGACCTGCATATCTAGATAACTTCAATCTCTAGTCTATTAATTGACTTTCTTAAGTAACAATATGCAATTATTATACTTTCTGAGATCAGCTATTTTTTCTTTGCCTATGAGGAGGAAGAGGCCATAAAGGTTTAATTAATCAAGTAATGAATGATTAAATATAGCCTGAGTCTATTGGCCTCAGTAACTTTTCTAAATTATGTGTACTTATTTAGCAGGGAATAAAGCATCCATGGATTACTTTTGCAATCCTTAGGAAACAGGAGGGTTTTTGTATTTTGTATGGAGGCTTTGTAGTTAATGGCAACATGATTACAGAGTTTGCACATATTTGTCATCATGCTCCTCCTCTACCATGAGATTTCATCTTTTCTCATCGAGAAGTGGAATTTGTATCTTGAATCCATCAGATTCAAGATCTGGATTTGATCATATGACTTATTTTGGTTAATAATACTTTAGCAGGCATGACACAAGCCATGACTTGAAAACTGTTTCAACAATGAAGCTTGCCCTCTCATACTGCTCTTAGGAACACTGTAACTATCACCATAGGAAAAAAACCCAGGCTAACCTATTTAATAATAAACTACATATGGCAAAATTTCCTTCATTACACCTGGTGACAAGAAGCCAACAACTGGACAGATGGCTCAGTTAGTTAGGATGTCCTCCCATAAACCAAAAATGTTGTGGGTTCTATCCCCACTCAGGATGCATATGGGAGGCAATTGATGGATGTTTCCCTCCCACATCAATGGTTCTCTCTCTCTCTCTCTCTCTCTCTCTCACCCACCCCTCCCTCTCTCTCTGTCCCTCTCTGTCCCCCTCTCCCTTTCCTTTCCTCTCTCTCTCAAATCAATAAGCATATATTCGGTGCTCACTTCAGCAGCACATATACTAAATTTGGAACAATACAGAGAAGATTAGCATGGCCCCTGCGCAAGGATGATACCCAAATTTGTGAAACATCTATCATTCATAATTAAAGGAGAAATAATGAGCTTCACAGACAAAAAAAAGGCTAAGGGAATCTATGACTACCAAGCCAGAAATGCAAGAAATGCTAAAGGGACAGGTGTAAAAAGAAGAAATAAAAAGGAAAGAACAAACACAGGCACAAAAAATAAAAATGGCTACAAACAAGTACCTATCAATAATAACTTTAAATGTAAACCGACTAAATGCTCCAATCAAAAGACATCGAGTGGCTGAATGGATTAAAAAAAAAACATTACCAATATATATGCTGTCTACAAGAGACCCACCTCAGAACAAGGGAATCACACAGACTGATAGTGAGGGGATGTAAAAATTTCTTTCAGGCAAAAGGAAAAGATAATAAAAGCTGGGGTACCAATACTTATATCTGACAAAATAGATCTCAAAGTGAAGGCCATAACAAGAGATAAAGAAGGTCACTTCATAATACTAAAGAGATCGATACAACAAGAGGATATAACCCTGATAAACATTTATGCACCCAATGCAGGGAGCACCCAGATACTAAAAAACAAACAAACAAACAAACAAAACAAAACTCCTGGAAGATATCAGGGGAGAGATTGACAGCTTTAAATTTTACACATTTGATTCTTAATTTTTTTCCAGGCTGCTTTCCATAGTGTTTGTACCAGTCTACATTCCCACCAGCAGTGAATGAGGGTTCCCTTTTTTCCACAACCTCTCCAACACTTGTTATTGTTTGTCTTGTTAATAATGGCCACTCTAACAGGTGTGAGGTGGTATCTCATTGTAGTTTTGATTTGCATTTCCCTAATTGCCAGTAAGGTTGAACATCTTTTCATATATATTGGCTATTTGTATATCTTCTTGGGAGATGTGTGTTTTTTAGGTCCTCTGCCCAATTTTTGATTGGGTTGTTTGTTTGGTGTTGAATCTTATGAGTTCTTTATATATTTTGGGAATTAAACCTTTGTTGGACCTACTGTTTGCAAATATCATCTCCCATCCAGATGGCTACCTCTTTGTTTTGTTGTCAGTGTCTTTTGTTGTCAGAGCTTTTAGTTTGATATAGTCCCATTCATTTATTTTTTCCTTTACTTCCTTTGCCTTTGGGATCAAGTTCATAAAATGTTCTCTATGACCAAGGTCCAAGAGTTTGGTACCTATATTTTCTTCTATGTAATTTATTGATTTGGGTCTTATATTTAGGTCTTTGATCCATTTTGAATTATCTTTTGTACATGGGGACAAATTGTAATCCAGTTTCATTTGTTTGCATGTGACTTTCCAGTTTTCTCAGCACCATTACTGAAGAGACTATTTTTACTCCATTGTGTGTTTCTGACTCCTTTGTCAAAATTTATCTGTCCATATACATGTGGTTTCATACCTGGGGTCTCTATTCTGTTCCATTGATCTGTGTTTGTTTCTCTGCCAATACCATGCTGTTTTCATTATTGTAGCTCTGTGGTTTAATTTGAAATCCCGTAGAGTGATACCTCCAGCTTCATTCTTTTTTCTCAGGATTACTTTGGCATATGACCTAGCAGTCCCTCTCCCAAGTATATACCTGAAAAACTCGAAATCATGTATTTGCAAAGATGTATTAACCCCTAAGTTCATTGCAGCATTATTCGTGGTGGCCAAAACATAGAAACAACTGAAGTGTATTGGTATATAGGACTGAATAAAGAAGATGTGGTACAAATACACAGTGGAATACTACTCAGCCATAAGAAAGTATGAAATAGT
>NW_005878029.1:0-8070 GCF_000147115.1 Myotis lucifugus | reverse complement strand
TAAGTTGGTTGAGTGTGAGCGTGGTCCTGTGCACAGAAAGGTTGCAGGTTCGATTCCAGGTCAGGGCACATACCTGGCACATACCTGGGTTTCAAGTTGGATCCCTGGTCGGGGCTCCTAAGGAAGGAAACTGAAGGGATGTTTCTTACATTGATGTTTCTCTCTATATATACCTCTCCCTTCCACTGTCTCTAAAAATCAATGGAAAAATGAACTAATGCCATATCTACAAACATGGATAATCTAAAAAAAAAAAAAAGTGTGTGTGGGGGGCCCTAACCAGTTTTGCTCAGTGGATATAGCATTAGCCTGCGGACTGAAGGGTCCCAGGTTCAATTCCAGTCAAGGGCATGTACCTTGGTTGCAGGCACATTCCCAGTTGGGGGTATGCAGGAGGCAGCTGATTGATGTTTCTCTCTCATCGATGTTTCTAACTCTCTATCCTTCTCCCTTCCTCTCCGTGAAAAAAATCAATAAGATATATTTAGAAAGAAAAAAAACACACGGTAAAAGAGGTTGAATATGTACTGTATAATTTAAAGCATGTAAAATAATATAACTTTTTAGGGGCATATATGTTATCTATACTAATAAAAGGGTAATATGCTATTTAGACCAGACATCTTTCAGACATCCATCTGGATGTCCTTCCAGACAAAACCACGGTGGTGGGGGCCAAGGCAGGGGCCGTTAGGAGCAATCAGGCTGGCAGGGGAGGGCACTTAGAGGCAACCAGGCTGTCAAGGGAGGGCACTTAGGGGCAACCAGGCTGGCGGGGGGGGCAGTTAGGGGCGATCAGGCTGGCAGGCAGAGGTAGTTAGGGGTGATCAGGCAGGCAGGGGAGCAGTTAGGGGCGATCAGGCAAGCAGACAGAGGTACTTAGGGGTGATTAGGCAGGCAGAGAGGTTAGGGGAGATCAGGCAGGCAGGGAAGCAGTTAGGGGCATCAGGCACACAGGCAGAGTAGTTAGGGGCAATCAGCCAGGCAGGCAGGTGAGCGGTTAGGAGCCAGCGGTCCCGGATTGCGAGAGGGTGCAGGCCGGGCTGAGAGACCCCACCCATGCATGAATTTTGTGCACTGGGCCTCTAGTAAATATATAAATCTATAGCATCTGTCATCTTAATGGTTCCCCTTAGATGTACAACACTCACAATCGTGTTAGCCTCTGAGGAGTCAGATCAATGAAACCTGAAGTAGTAATCTTTGAAGCTTCTGTTGGGGAAGAGTCTATAACCATCTTACTCCAGTGGCTTTTTAATGTTTTCTGATGGGATTCCCAGAGTGGAACCATTGATCTTGACCTCCTCTCAGGTGTCTTATGATCTCTTAGCTCCAGATTTATGACCTATTGCCTGCTGTAATCTTTAACATTCCTGTTTGTTCTCCCACCTGCTTGCCTCATGATTTCTGACATTACTTTCCACAATAAGGTTCATTTTCTTAGTTTGAAATGGACCATTGAATTATAGAATTAGACTTTTAATTTTTCCTCCTTATTGGGTTTCTCTCCTCCTATTGAGTCTTTCTTGTGGTTTTGTTTGGGAAAGTCTCTGGAGTCTCTTCTTTTTTAAAATTAAATTTATTGGGTTGACATCCTATATAACAAAACCCTAATATGCAAATTGACTGAATGGTGGAACAACAAGTTGCTATGATGCTCACTGACCACCAAGGGGCAGATGCTCAATGCAGGGAGTGCTGCTCAGCCAGAAGCCAGGCTCACGCAGCACCTGAACTGTGAGAGGGATGTCTGCCTGCCGGCTTAGGCCTGATCTCTAGAAGGGTTCCAGACTGCAAAAGGGCACAGACCAGGCTGAGGGATCCCCCCAAGTGCATGCATTTTATGCACTGGGCCTCTAGTGGCTTTATAATAGTCCAGCTAAGAAGCAACAGGACACTGAGATGGGTCACAATGGTGATGGAAAGAAGCAAGGAATATGATTATTTTAGAAATTAGTAAGACTGAGAATTGATTTAATGAAAGGATTAAGGCAAAATACAGTGCTCATTAATGCTTCAGATAGAATATTTGGTTGTCCAAGTGAGTAATTAAGCTATTAGTTAAGATGGAGCTGGCTGGCCAAATATGTATGCAGCTGAGTTAAAGACAATATATGGCCACATGTTTTATATGTTTTTTAAAATATGTTAATGTTATGTTACTTATAAAAATAATAGTTAGTCCAGTTAGTGTGGCTCAGTTGGTTGAGTATCATCCCATGAGTCAGGAGGTTGCTAGGTCGATTCCTGTTCAAAGGTACATGCCCAGTTGTGGGCTCTTTCCCCAGTAGGTGGTATGCAGTAGGCAGCTGATTGACATTTCTCTCTCATTTATATTTCTATCTTTCTCTCCCTCTCTCTTCCTCTCTCTGAAATCAATAAAAATATATTTTAAAAATAATAGTTAAATAATATGACATATTAATATGTAATAAATATGCTTGGAAGAGAAAAGGGCAATATAGAAACTAACACACAACAGCAGTATGGATAAACTCCTGAGAAGCTATGAAAATTTTTCCTGTAGTTGTACATTTTATGGACTAGTACCTGAAGTTTTCATCTCTGATTCCTAGTACGCAACACAGGGTGTTATATATAGAGTAGGTCCTTAAAAATGGTTTGATGTATCAACCAATGAAAATCATCAAGGGACAAAACCAAGAATAAAAATAAGAGAAGATAACCTTTATGGAGATGACAGAACAAGTACATAAAGACAGATGGCAATAGTACTAGCCCAGGGATTTACTGGATAATGCAAAATAATCTCTTAAAAATTTGATTCTAAGAAATAATTTAATTATTTAATAAACAATAGAGAAAGCATTACAAATGAATCATGAAGCCATACTTTGATGCTAATGTTAGAAAAATTAACTAGAATTTAAAATAATTTTGTTGTACACAATATAAAAAATAAATAACAAAGTGTTAATATTTTTGTTGTTGTTGGTAATCCTCACCCAAGGATATTTTTCTATTGACTTTTAGAGAGTGGAAGGGAAGGGCAGAGGCACAGAGAGAAAAACATGGATGTGAGACAGACAAATTGATTGATTGCCCCACACACGTGCTCTGTTCTGGGCCAGGAATTAAGCCTGCAACCAAAGTATTTGCCCTTGACCAGAATCAAGCCCACAACCCTTTAGTCTGCAGCCAATTCTTTATCCACTGAGCTGAACTGGCTAGAGCATTTTTTCATATACATATAATATTTATGATTTCAGAGAGAGGAAGGGAGAGGGAGAAGAGACAGAAACACCAATGATGAGAGAGAATCATTGATTGGCTGCTTCCCGCATGCTTCCTACTGGGAATTGAGCCTGAAATCTAGGGCATGTACCCTGACCCAGACCTCCTGGTTCATAGGTTGACCTCCTGGTTCATAGTTTGATGCTCAACCACTGAACCACACCAGCCTGGCTAAAATGTTAATATTAACAACAATCTACTAGAGGAAACTAGCAGTTAACATTTAGCTATAGTTATGCAAAGAATTTCTAAGCATGGAGACCAATGGGAAAAGCAGATAGGAAAATGATGATAAATTTAACAAAATAAAAATAAAATTATTCAAATGTTAGAAACAAGGGTAAAAATAAAAAGTTAGTTTTCTTAATTTATAAACAAGATATAAAATATTTATCTATGTATAATTTTCCAATAGTATTTCCTACATGTGTGTTTGTGAGTGTGAGTGTGTGTGTGTGTGTGTGTGTGTGTGTGTGTGTGTGTGTGTGTAGGCAGTGAGGAAGGAAAAAGAGAGCAAGATATGGGAGAGAGTGAGAGAGAATTAACACAAGCAATCAATAATAAACGCTTTCTTCATGTAGATAAATTTCCTGACAGTCTCTTGCTATAGAAAATTGGAGGACATTTCTCTGTAATAAATATTCAAGCTGATGCTTAATCAGCTCCCTGCCCATAACTTATCCCTTTCAGTAGTTAGCCATATTAATTTTCCTCCTGAGTAATTTTGATATCATTATATTTGTACTTATTTTCACATCAGTGTTTATAATTGAATGCTCAATATTATTTCTAAGTATGTACTTGTTAAAATAATGGACACCATATACCTAATGAATAGTAATTGAAGAAATGATAAATATTTGTCCAGTAGACATAAAAATGTCAAATTTGAGTATGTCAAATGTTTTTCTTAATATGTTCAACTGCAATGTGAACCAGATACCTATGTCCAGTAATGTTAAATTTTCACACTCCTATTTTTTTCTAATCTTTTCACTCCTATTTTTTTTATCTTCCTCCTTTCCTATCTTTACAAGGTGAAAGTCACAAACCTAACATATTTATTAGTACTGAGGACATTAACAGGGAAGCAATTCTATAAAGGGATAATAAAATAACTACAGTCTAGTAATTCATCAAGTAAAATAAAAAGTTTCTACAGGTAATTAAGAATGATCAGCTGGATTCTTCCATCTGTTCTGGGAGCAAAAAGTCCCTGCTCTCCAAGAAATTATTGTTTTGCTTTTATCCCTCAAGGAGCCTGCATTTTATCCAATGAAAGGCAACATTAACAGTGTAATTTGGGAAGCTCTGATAACTTTCATATATTCATCTTCAGTCACTCTTATTCTGTGTTCATAAGTAATTAAATGCCTGCTTATATTGGCACTTAATTATCTTGGGTAATGAACAGATACATAATAATAGTTTGTCAGAAAATGAATATACGTCCACTTTTCTCTCTTTTTTTAAATATTACAAAACTATTTCAAACCATCATAATATTTCTCCAAACTGAAATATCCCTTTCACCCTTGAGATATTATATCTGGAAGGAAAACATGAGAAAAATATGTGTAACCATAGTTTTTTTAATGAGTGTTTAAACACAAAAAGCACAATTCATGAAAAAAATTGATAAATTGGACTTTATTAATTGTGACAAATATACTACCTAATGCAACACATTAATAATACGAAAAATTGAGTGTGAGAATTATGGGAACTCTATTATATTTGCAATTTTTCTATAAATCTAAATCTGTTTTAAAACAAAACATTTAATTTAAAGAAAGTCAGGGCAATATTTTAGAATATAAAAAGTTTGATTCCACTCTTATTGAAATCCTTCCTGTTACTATGTTTAAAATTGAATATCCATTAATATGACTGGCAAGATCCTCTCTCTGGTTAGAAACACCCTAAATGACATAGTCCTGTTCTCTGTACAGCCTCTTGTACCTCTCATACCTTACCCCACACGGGATCCTGCCTCCATCCTCTTTAGTCCTTCACCTTCTAGCTGAGTTATTGACCCACTGGGATGGAAGTGCAAGTGATTTTTGCCATTTCTAGGCCTAGCCAGTAATGCTTCCCAATGCTTGTTCATTTCATTCTGCCTTCTGTTTGAATGGAACAAAAATGACAATGATCATTACTACAAACATGAGCTGAAAATGATAGAGTTCATCAGCATAAGTCTCTGAATAACTGTGCGATGTAGAGACTTGTTAGACCTAAAATGTTACTTGAAAAATAAATTAATTTATTTTACTTTTTAGTCACTAAATATTGGGAGTTTATTTGTTACTAGAGGTCTGGTGCATGAAATTCATGCACGGTCGGGGAGGGGGGCCCCTCAGTCTGGCCTGCACCCTCTCCAATCCAGGACCCCTCGGGGAATGTCCAACTGTGGGTTTGTGCCCGCACTTTTAACAGATGACAGCTCCATTGTTGTTTCTTTCTTTTCATGCTTAAACCTATTGGAATTAGTAGGTATTCAAAGTGTGTATACATTTTTGGGGGACACCCTGTATATCTCTAGTCAGTGGTGAAAGGAACCAACAGTGGATTTGGAGCCCCCAGACAGGGAACCTTGCTCACTCCCTGCATGTCTCCCCACTGCACTCCCCGAATGTCTCGCTTGGCGGCTGGCCCAGGCATGTGGGAGGCTTGGCTTACTTCATTGCCCTGGGCAGGCGGAAGGCTTGGCTTCATTAGTTGCCCTGGGGAGGCTTGGCTTGGGTGGCAGCCACAGAGCTGGGCAGAGAGGGTGGGAAGCTTGGCTTCCTTTGTCGCCCTGGTTGACGGAGGAAGCCAAGCTTCCCACATGCCCGGGCTGGCCGCCGAGGGAGGGCCTTTGGGTGGCGGCCTTTGTGGCTATGGGTGCTGCCATCTTTGTTGTGGAGTGATGGTTAATTTGCATATTACCGTTTTATTAGTATAGATTGTAGCTTAGCCTGCCCAACTGACACAAGGTTGTAATGAAGATTAAGTCATAAAATAGGTAAGTTTATGGAACAAAGTTTGGCACTACAGTATATAACTTGTAGCTCTTACTATTATTGCAATTTTTAAAAGGGTACTTGTTGGGTCACAGCTCTTTTGCCAAAAGCTAGACCTCCATGGATGCTGGGAACTGGAAGAAGACATGAGTAGCCAGAGGCATACAGAAGAGACTTTGGTGTAGACTAAGTAGGCATTGCTAACACAGGAGCCATTAGACCAAGCAGTTCTTCAAAGTGGCAACCCCAAAGCAGCTGCGCACAGGCTGGTCAGTAACACATCTTCATACCAACTTAGACAAAAGAGGCTTCTTGCCAAATAGTGACATCACTATTTGGCTTATAGAAAGATAGGCCTCTGCAGTGTGTACAGTAAAACTGCTGTGTCATTGTCTTTGCACATGCTTATAGCAAATGGGCCTCTGTCATTCAATAAGAAGAAATTGGCACTCAAATGTGCATATTCCTTTCTATCCAGGAATCATTAAATATTACTCTATTTTTATAAACTGTCAAAACATACATCTAAGGTAAGTTTTCTTTTTCATGGTGCTAGTTACTTGATTATTAGATCTGTAGGTATCTTTAAAGGGTGAGCTATGGGTTTGAAGGTGGCAGAATCAAACTGACTTAAACTGACATTATAGTAGAGAGAGGTGGACAGTTTCTTTTTTGGATAAAGTCAGACAATCTATTTGAGAAAATTATTCAAGAATTTGATGGATTTTAGATTTTTCTACATGATATTCATGAATTTGAATACTTGTGTTATAAATTATCATATATCCCAAACCAAAAATATTGAACAAAACGTTTTACCTTTAAAGAATGGGTCATACAAACAATACTTTTTTTTTTTGCCCAGCTTTCAATCACTGAGCATTTTAATTTAATCTTATTGAAAAATAATTTAACTTTTAAAATATTTATTATTTAAAACTTATTATTATTTAAAGTTAATAATTTAACTTTTTAAATAATAATTATTATGTAAAAACTCTGGAGTGAACTGGATCTTCTTAAGGTTATCACTGTTCTTTTGTTTTATCAGAAACTTAAGAACTATCACATTTGCTGAATTTGATTTTTAAAAAGAGAGCAAACAATAGAATTGGTAATATTTCTTTAACACTGAATAATTATTACTTTACCTATAGAGGGATAACTAAATTATTTAAACTTTTGAATTTCAAATTGAAAGCTGTTAGTGTTATGAAAATTTAACTGCAGATTTTCTAGCTAGTGGAATTTTGATGAGAATAGATTCATAAGTGATAATTAGCCATCTTCATATGAGTATATTTGACTTTGTGGCTATAGAGAGTTATTGCAAGTATATGGGAATCATTATAAAATTGTAGCAAGTTGTAGACAGAGAAATATATATGTTTCTTATAGAAACAAATGTCCAAAATAAAGAAAAAATGACAAACAGCTTGGCTTTAAGTTTCAAAAAAAACAGTGACCTATCTAAGCATGCAGTCATTAAAAAAAAAAAAAACAACCCAACACCACCCCCCCAAAAAAACAACAACAAAAAACAGATTTTTTTAAAATAGACTAGATGCTACACTTTAAGAAATAAATAAATAGCTAATAAAATGTGGTAATTTTGATTTGTAGTGATGTTTGCTTTTATTATGCTACATATGCCAAAGAATTGAAAGACTTATGTATTATTTTTATTAAATAATGAATATATCCTATATAATAAAGAGATAATATGCAAATTGACCATCACTCCAACGCACAAGATGGCTGCTCCCATGTGGCCACAAGATGGCCTGCAGGGGAAGGCAGTTAGGGATGA
>NW_005878028.1:0-2500 GCF_000147115.1 Myotis lucifugus | reverse complement strand
TTCTCTTAAAGGGTTCCTCTATTTAAAGAGTATTCTTCAATGTCATCTGTTGTCATACCTTTGTTCACTATACTTTTAGAACGTTGGAAAAGTATATCTTTACATATTTTTGAGAGGTTAATATAACATTTTTCACCAGCTTTTTATTTAGAAAATGTCCAAAGCTATTAGACCTATCAAACCGATTAAAAAGTTGAATAAAAATACTATACCGACATACTCTTCATCAGATTCATTATTAAAATTTTATTACATACTAGTATGCTATAGCTTTACAGCTATCAATACACAGGTGCTTATGTGTTCCCTCGCCCACAACACGAAAACATACTAATTTCCTTAAACACTGTGTTTTATATCCAGGGCATCATTATTTATATATATAAAGAGGTAATATGCAAATTAGGCTGGGATGCTGTCACAGTCACAACTGGTCAGGAGGAGGCTGCACATGCAGGTGAGGCCCAGAACGGAGACGGAGACAGCGACAGGGAGGCCTGCCCGAGCCTCAGCACACCAGCAGTCCTGCCTCTGCGTGTGAGCTTCAGAGGAAACACCTTTTCTGACTGCTCATTGGCTAAGCTCCCAGTACACCACTCACAGAATTCTTAGTAACTTGGGTAATAAGAATCCAAGAAGGTGATCTAGGGTTTTCCTACCTCACTCCTGGAGGAAAAAAATGAATCCGCTGCTGGAGGGGCTAAGAAATGTCATATCCTGCCCTAGCTGGTTTGGCTCAGTGGATAGAGCCTCAGCCTGCAGGGTCCAGGTTCAATTCTGATCAAGGGCATGTACCTAGGTTGCAGGCTCATCCCTGTCCGGGGCCTGGGTCAGGGCTCATGCAGGAGGCAATCAATTGAAGTGTCCCTCTCACATTGATGTTTTTCTCTGTCTTTCCCTCTCTCTTCCACACTCTCTTAATCAATGGAAATATATCCTCAGCTGAGGGGGGGGGGGGGTAAAGAAAGAAATGTCATATCCTATGAAAGAGACATCTTGAAAATGCCTAAAGAAAGTTGTCATTTTTCATGGTGAAGGAACTGGAGTTCGTGTTGATGAAAACACCTTGGTGGCTGCGGCGGCCGGCAGTGGCTGCAGCAGTGGGGTGACGGGGCTGGCGCCTTCCCCTGATCAGCTGGTCGCCTCCCACAGCGGGAGGCCAGACTGTGGCTTAGGAGTGGGCCTAAGCCATCAGTAGGACATCCCCTGGAGGCTCCCAGACTGTGAGAGGGGGTAGGCTGGACTGACATCTCATCTTCTCCTGCCCTCTGCCCAGGATTAACGCATTTTTAAAAGAGGAAACAACAGCCAAATGGAGTCACTTTTGCTAAATCATGTCACCAATCCAAAACTTCATATCTAACCTACTTGGAGTTTCTGCCTCTCCTAGAAGTGGAATTTTGAAACAACCGGCCTGGGATTTTTCTGATCAATATTAGTGAGGTCACAAGCTTGATAAAATAAAATCTTTGGCATTTTCTTCCCCCTAAAAGATGATTTGGCTTAAAACAATCCTTTCTTTTCTTTTCCCTGCAATACTTTCCTGCCTATAAAAACAATCCTTCTGTGTGCCTTCCTGATAAATGGGATGCTGCCGCATCAATCCCTTGATAAAGCCAATAAGATCTGCAAACTTACTGGGCTGAATTTGTTCGTTAACAACACCTTTGGCTCCTCTAGGGCTTTGGACTCAGACTGAATTATATCACCAGCTATCCTGGGTCTCTAGCTTACACACAGCAGATTATACAATGCTCATTCTCCATAATCACATGAGTCACTTCCTCAAATAAATGTGTATGTGTAATGGGTTCTCTTTCTCTGGAGAACTCTGATTAATAGAGACTTTATATATATATATATATATATATATATAAAATTTTGTAGAAACAAATTTAGCTCATTTAATGTATGGAAATGATTTCTCATTAACTCACTGAATTAACAAATGACCCAGCTAAATGAGACTTAATTTTATAAGTCTGACAATTTTTTAGTGTGAAGAAATATAGTACTTTATATTCCCATGATAACCATATTACTTCTGAATTGTAATTCATAAGTAGACAGGAAGATTGAGAGTGAGGAATGGGGGAGGAGAGATAAATAGGAAGGCTTATCATGCATTTTTCACCAAGATGAAATACAAAGTGTCCTTGTTTTTTTTTTTTACAAAAATGCTCTTTGCTTTCTAGGGGTTTTTCCTCAACATAAATGTATTCTAGTCCCTTTATTTAGTCCAGGAGTTTTTAACACTCAATGTTCTATTGCAAGATTTGGACTGAGAGAACTTGCTCTCTCTCTCTCTCTCTCTCTCTCTCTCTCTCTCTCTCTCTGGAAGATGATAATTGTGAGAGGGAGTTGTTTGAAGGAGAGTTTCACAGCACAGATGCAGTCTAATAAGGTTAAAATAAGGTGCTTATGAAAGCTGAGGATATGCAAACTGATATCTTAAAATACAGTTAATCCTTTTAGTTCCTGAAGGGTCTTCTTGTGCCCC
>NW_005878027.1:0-8071 GCF_000147115.1 Myotis lucifugus | reverse complement strand
GGTTTAAGGGAACAGTTTGGAGTTCCATTTTGGACACGTTGGGTTTGAGATTTTGAATAACAGAAACATTGGGTTTGAAGATAAAATGTGGGAGTCATCAGTATGTAGGCTGCCTTTGAAGCCACGGGACTGGATGAGATAACACAGGAAAACAAGAAACCTGGCATTGAGCTGTGGGGCATGCCAGCATAAGCCATGTGGGATGTTGGCCCAGAAGGCAAAGCAAAAGGTGTTTCATGAAAAGATGGATCGACAGTGTCAGCTGCTGTGGAGATGTTGAGTAGGATGAGAATTAAAATGCTTTGTTGGATTTGGAAAGATGGAGGAACTGGTGACTTCAACAAGCCATTGGTGACCTGGGGGTGAAAGTCTTATCAGAATGGGTTGAGAAGAGCTCACCTGTCCTTCTGACTCAAAATCCAGTGCCTCCTTGGTTGGTTGCACTGCATGGAAAGTTCTCATGCACAGAATGGAGTTGCTGGGAGAGTTATGGAGCCAAAGGATTTGTACCTTATTCTTGGAGTCACTCAGCCTGGAGGAGCAACCCTGTGAAAACTTGAATGCAACCATTGGAGTGTAGCTGGTTCATTGCCTTCTCTTCTGTGAGTGTGTGGGATAAAATGTGTGCAGAAATCTCTGTATCTCTTCATCTGGGCTCTAGTCCAAGTCACCCTAAGTGATGGGTGCATGTTAGAAATTTCTTAGTCCCTTAACTGTGGGGATATCTGGGGAGGCAGGGAAGTAGGATGGGGAAGAATAGAAGCACCTTTTTTACTGTCCAGAATCCAGTATGGGAAAGAAAACCTGCTTCCAAGAGCAATATATTGAATTAAATGAGGTGATTTTCCTCCTAAATAATACTCCGAGGGGCATTGCAAAGTAATGAACCTGATAGCAAAAACCATGAAATAAAGTGAGAAAAAGTTGGGAAATAGAAAAGGAAAGAAAATGTGTACCTATTACTGTGTGTGTTTTTGTTTGGCCTGTGGGACATGCCTGCAGACAAATGTTTCTGGTTGTGTGTGAGATTCACCAAGGAGATGTGGGAGGACCGGATGTTGCTCTGAGCCTCGGCCTCAGATACTGATACATCCAAAGCAAGTCAGGTTGGTAATGCCAGGAAGGCAAGGCTGAGAGGTTTTATTCTATAAACTTTAGACATTCCTAACATTTTCCAAAGATGGTTGTAGCTCTTGCCTCTTATAATTGTTTGCTCCCAGTCAAGGGCAGTATTCCAAATATTTGATAACTAGTAAAGAATAGGCTGTGACTAATTGGAACAGACACCAGACCAATCAGAATAGAGGCTGTCTACATCCAACTTTTTAGCTGAATACTAGGCTTGTTCTCCATGTCTAGTGAAAAGAATAAATGCCGGGTTCAATCTTGGCTGTCTCTTAGATTCCCTTATAACTGTGTCTTTGCGCATGTTAAAGCTTTGCTGAGCATCATTTTCCTTACAAAAAAAGAGAGAGAGAGAGAATAATATTTACTGTGGGGTTATTTGAAAAATTAAATGAAATATGTTTCTGTTGTCTATTGTTATATAACCAATCATTCAGAACCTCAGAGGCTTAAAGCAACACTGATTTATTATTTTCCATGATCCGGTGGCTCAAGAATCCAGGCAGGGCTCAGCTGGGCGGTTCTTCTGCTCTATGCAGTTGTGCTGGGAGTCGCTTAATCAGCTACATTCATCTGATGCTACTCCTCTATGTGGCTTCTTTCTCCCCACAACGTATCTCATCATTCAAGAATATGAACTTCTTTATAGCATGGTGGCTGGTTTCTCAGAGCTGGAGAGGAAGCTGCCTGGTATCCTTAAATTTAACCCCAGAATGGGCAAATCATCACTTCTGTCACAGTCTGTAGGACAAGGCAAATCATAATAAGGTCAGGCAAGATTCAATGGGAGTCAGAGACTACTCTTGATGGGTTGAACATCATGTGTATACAGGGAGGCAGGGAATTACTGCTGACCATTGTTGGAGGGTCTCAACCTCAAAATGAATTATGTGAAAGGACCTAGTGTACCCTGCTTGAAATCTTCATGGCTCTCAGTGTTTTCAGGCTATTCCTTGACATGCTAGTCAAGGTCTTTGATGACCCCCCCATCTCTCCAACCTCATTTCTCAGTACTCCCTTCCTTGTAGGTTCCACTGTAGTTATACAAACCTCTTGCCATACTTCACCTCACTTTTGTGTCTTTGTATAGGCTATCTCTAAATAAAATCTATCTATCTATCTATCTATTTATTTATTTATTTATTTAGATTGATTTTTAGAGACAGAGGAAGGAAGAGGGAGAGAGAGGGAGAAACATCAATATGAGAGTGAAACATTGATTAGCCGCCTCCTGCACACCCCCTACTGGGGATCGAGCCCACAACCCAGGCATGTGCCCTGACCAGGAATTGAACCAGCAACTTTTCAGTGCATGGGATGCTGCCCAACCAACTGAGCCACACTGGTCAGGGCAGAACCCCTTTCTTCACATACTGCTGTCGAACTCCTGCTTATACTTCAAAACTGCTCAGTGGTGCCTCCTCTGGATCCGTCTCACGTCTGTGGTCCCACTGTCAGTGGCCTTCACTTACATGGACAAATGCAGAGAAACACTTCATCTCTCCATATAGTAAACACCTGTCTGCTTCTCCCACCGGGCTCATTAGGGCTAGACCAAGTCATTATTGTATCAGTGCCTGGTACATAGTAAGTTCCGCATCTGGTAGTTGAGTGAATGACAGAATAGACAAGCAGAAACTGTTAGCTTATGGGCTTGACATGACTTGGCATAGAAATGTATTCATTTCTTTCATGTGAACGGGCAGCTGGGGTGGAGTGAAAGATGGCTGAAGTGAAGGAGTCAAGGAAGTGAAAGACCAGCACATTGAGTGTGTCCTTTATGAGATTTTACACTCACCAGGAATGATAAAGAGGAATTGTGAAGAGGGAGACACTCAGGCAGGCTCTGAAGTCATCAATGAATTACAAAGAAGGGCTGGGGGACCTGAGAAAATAGCAACAGAAGAGTAAGTCATGAGAAAGCTGGGCAATTAAACTTCCAAGGTGAGAGGTGTTTTTTACTTATTTTATTTTATTATTTCTTTTAATGGAGCAAGAAGGAGAAATTGCTTGGAAGAAGCTATGGGAACTGAAGCGGATACCAGCCCCACCTTGTAAGTCTTAAGGATTTTGAAAGAAAAAAAAGTCATCTCTGCTTGAGAGGACTGTCTCTAGGGATTGGCTAAATTTTAGTTAGTAAATGAAGGTGGCAGGAATGTTCAGAGAAGAGTTTGAGGGTGAAGGGGAGTGTGCCTGAGTTCCAGAGGGCTCTGGAAAGGTTTTGGGAGGGGTTGAGGGCTGGGAGATCGTTTGATTAGAAGGCATACAGGCAGTGTGAAAAGAAATGCCACATGCTGATGGGACTTCCAATGGTGCCTGAGATGACCGATGTGGAGCATGATGGACTTGATCCTGAACGGCTCTTAGAAGAGGAAGGATAATCAACCAAGAATATACCAGCACGGCCAGCATTTAGCGGGGCCCTGGGGCAACTGCGCACTCCTGTGGCTCATAGGGCCAGGAGGAGGAGCAGAATTAGAGAGCTAGGAATTGTGGGTGGGACTTGCGGACGCCAAGGCAGCTGGGAGCTGTGGCAAGGTGAAGACGGCATCCCAGCAAGTTTTTCCTTTGGTGGAAGGGAGTGTATCCACGCAGGTGGTTAGACTAAAGGCCTGCGCGGCTCTCTCATCGTTGGAATGTGGCATGGAAGAGGTCAGAACAGGAGCATCGCCTAAAGCCACGGAGGTTAGACTCAGGTTTTCTGAATTTGAGTTCATTTCACTCTCTGCTACCTTTCTCTCAGGGGCGTGAGATGGGCCGAACGTAGGGAAGAAAGGAGGCGGAAGGAGGACGGAAACACAGGCCGTGGGAGGGTTTGCTAGAAACGCCTGACGCGTGTTAAAGCATCTCACAGCAGACGCAACTTTTGTCCAGGCATCCCGGGACGTGCCCCGTGAGACCACAAGCCCAAGAATCTGAGCTTCTTGGTAGGGTGGAGGCTGGTTTCGCAGAGCCGAGAGGAAGCTGCCTGGTCCAGCCTCATAATGCCACGTGGAGGTGGGTGGGAAACAGCTGAGGGAGGTGTCTTCACAGATGAGAGAAGGCGACACGCCTGGTTCTCTGTGGCCGGTGAATGTGGCGAGGAGAGTAAAAGACTTACTAGTTGCCAGGTAGCCCTTGGAAAGTGGAATGGGTTGAATGTGACCCCCAAAAATGGGTCCAAGTCCTACCCCTGTACCTGAGGATGGGACCTTATTCAGAAACAGGGTCTTAGCAGACATATTCGAGTTAAGGAGCTAGCAGTGATGGCGAACCTATGACACACGTGTCAGAGGTGACACGTGAACTCATTTTTTTGGTTGATTTTTCTTTGTTAAATGGCATTTAAATATATAAAATAAATATCAAAAATATAAGTCTTTGTTTTACTATGGTTGCAAATATCAAAAAATTTCTATATGTGACACGGCATCAGAGTTAAGTTAGGGTTTTTCCAATGCTGACGCGCCGAGCTCAAAAGGTTCGCCATCACTGAGAGAGTAGACCATACTGGATTTAGGCGGGCCCTGTATCCAATGATTGGCGTCATTGTAAGAGAGAACAGAAAGAGATCTGAGACAGAGAGATGGAAAGGCGAAGATCATGTGAAGATGAGGAGGGGTTCTTCCCTCCAGCCTAGAGCTTTGGGAGGAGTGTGGTCCTGCTGACACCTTGATTTTGGAATTCTGGTTTCCAGAACTGTGAGAGAATGCATTTCCGTTGTTCTGGGCCAGCCGGTGTGTGGTGATTCGCTCTGGCAGCCCTAGGAATCTAATGCAGTAGGAAAGGTGGGGAACCTGAAATTACTGCTGAAGCAGCAGAGGTTTGGGTTCCAGGCCAATTATCTGGAGACTTCTCACCTGGAGGCATACGGCCATGATTTCCGGAAGTGGTGGCTGCTAATGCCTCAAAGGATGGGGAGGGGTGCCCTGTGCCCGAGGAGACATCCATGCTGGGCTCCTGGGGTCTAGCCCGGCCCAGTGCCTCTGAGGGAAGACTCACCATGCTCCTCCCCAGTCACCCTGAGATGACAGCTGTCCTCTGCACTGGGCAGGGAGAAAACCTGGAAGAATGAGCCTTTCCCTCCCAGAGACTCTGCTGGGAAAGATGCTGTTTTACCCTGGAAGGGACGAAAAAGCCTTCAATTGTTGAGTTCTTGCTTTCCCATGGTGTGGGGCTCATGAATAAGTTTAGATAATGTATAGAAAATTAAATGACCATTTGGGGGCACTATATATATAAATGTATATGTATAATTTATATATTGTGATATAATAATGTGTATATAAGGCGATATATCTATATCTATATCTATATCTATATCTATATCTATATCTAATCTATATCATCTATATATCCTTCCATCCATCTATCTCACAATCTCAGACTCCTTAATATGGTAATGAGAAGCAAAAGGGATTTTGTTTCAGAGCCATGCGGCAGTCTCCCAGCGTGTGACGAAAGCATCCTCAGTTGCCACAAGGTTGCACGTGGGCTTAGTTGCTAGGCCGTGGGATGACTTTCCTGAGCTTGCCAGGAAAAAGGGTGCAAGGGAAGAAGGGAATTAGTAGAGTGATGTGGCATTTCTGTGCTGGCATTTGGGCAAATTATGTAACTGTCCTTTGCTCTACTTCCACCTGGTATTTTGCTGAGGGGACAAGTGGGATTCCAAAGCTCAGTTTGCTGGAGTCTGCAAAAATGCTAATCAGCTTTGCAGCCAGCAACGTGGCAGAGAGGGCTGCCCCTCTGGAGAAGAGAGGAGGGCGAGGAGCCCCAAGCTGGGAGCCAGAGGAGTCCGGCTGACTCAGGGAGCCCTGCCAAATGCACTTCCCTCCTCGTTTATTTCTGCTGTGACCTCTTCTCCATGGGCGAGGGGAGGACACCAAACAACTGTGTTCTTGTGTTTGTGGGTTTTCTTTTCACCAAGAAAGATGATGTGCGGGAAGGTCACTAACAAACGGATGGAGGGTTTGGCTACGAGATGGCATGTGGATGGAATGTGGGAGATACTAATTTTGGAAAATGCTTCCATTTATCTACAGATGTGTCATTTAGATTCGAAAAATACTTTGAAGATGGTCTAGCCACCCCAAACCCATGATCAGGGCTTTTCCAATCAGGTGCATTCTCTCGGGTCTCTCAGAAGATACCCAGAAGGATCAGGCCCAGATGCCCACAGCTGTAATCCTCTCACTAATGCACCCTTTATTGGTATTCTCTCCTTTATTGGGTCTCCTTCCTTTATGTCTTAGATTTGGTTCCCAGAAACAGACTCTGAGGTAGAGATCTGTTTTTACATATGGGAAAGAGACCCAATAAAGAAGGAAAGAGACCAGAAAGAGAAGAACACCAGGAGGTTTGTTAGAGAATACACATTGGAATAACACCTGTAAGAAAGTAAGAAAGCAGGGCTGGGCAGAGGGCAAAGTTCAACTTGGATGAAGTGGCCAAAAAACACATACACACAACAACAAACAAACAAACAAGACCCCTCAACCAATCTGTAGGAAGTTCAGGAGCTGAGAAGGCTTTTCAGATACAACAGGGCTGGGTGTTTGGACCTATATAATAGTCCTTGAATGTGGGCTGCCCTTTGTAGAGGGTATAACCTTGAGCTAGGCAACTCCCTTAGGCTGAAGGCAGTCATGGAGAAGGATATAGCTAGGAACCAGCAGCAGCCAGCTCTCTGAAAGCTGGAGAGTGAGCACCTTGGAGTACCTAGCGAATTTCTGGACACTGCATCCCAGTATCCACTAAAGTTCACCTCTTGCTCAGCTAAGACCCACTTGATTCTTCTAAGTTCACAACAAGTGTGTCACTGGGAGTGATTATAAGTGCGGCCACTTCCACTTCCACCTGTTGGTTCCTGGGCCCAATATTCTATTTATTGGGCAACAGAGCATCATAAAATGGTCATTGATTTAGGGGTGTATCCCCTCCTGAAGGATGGCACTCCATCCCCACAGTATATCACTGTCGATTAACACTCCCTCCACGTTCTGCGTGGAGTAGGGTTCGGTATCTGAAAGAGGAGCCGCACACAAGTGAAAGAAAAAGACACAAGATAATTTTGCAATATTGGGGGACCAGGCGGGCAAGTCCCGAAGGACTTCCTCTCTGTGCTTAGTTCTCACCAAGCTTTTATTGATCTGGGATGCACTCATAGCATAGCCCTTAGGCAGGTGACCCCATTAACAGGCAGACTAGCCCATCAGCAAGGATTTACATAATAATAAATGGGAATTAAGGAAACTAAGGTGGGGATGCTTCAGCTATTATCACCTAAATTAACTGGGTGGTTCCTAGATTAACTGGGTGGTGCAGTTCTGACCTTTGCTAGGACTTCAAAGGTTACTAGCTTTTGGGGGTCTCTGTTTAAACTTAGCTAGTGAAGACAATGAATGGACTCCGGCACCACTGTACAAGTATATTATGAGTTTTATATTATTCCCATAAATGTAAACATTTTGTGACCAATCAGCAAGAAGTTAATAAAAACCTTAATAGATATGATTAAGCAAGGCCATTTCAAACTAACGGAAGAGCATAAACAAAGGCAACCTCCAACAAAAGCAAGAAATCCAGTTTATAGAGAGCAGAATGCACAGATATGGTAACAGTGGGCTATCCTATGTAATGAAGTAATATGCAAATTAACCCTCATGCCCTCACAAGATAGCTGCCTACGACCAGGCCACCAGGAGGGTTAGTGAGGGACTACCAAATGACTGAACAAGCAGGCTGCATGGGGCAACCAGGGCTGGCAGGGGCATTAGTGAGGGACGACCAAACGACTGAACAAGCAGGCTGCATTGGGCGACCAGGCCGTTATGAGCGTTAGTGAGGGGATGACCAAACAACTGAACAGCAGGCTGCATGGTGCGACCAGGCTGGCGGGGGGGCCATGAGGGGTGACCAAGCTGGCAGTTGGGGGTGACCAGGCCAGCATGGGGGGCAGTTAGGGGCA
>NW_005878026.1:0-8071 GCF_000147115.1 Myotis lucifugus | reverse complement strand
TGTGCCAATACCTTCTGGTCAGACACTTTCACAGAGACACGCACCGAGATCTGAGCCGAGCCGGAGAAATTACACACAGACAAACAGGTTAGATGCAAGCACACACAGGGTTTATTTACCAGTTCCTGATGGGTCTCAGACTCTGGGAAGGATCCACCCGGCGATGCTCGCTGACACACACAAAGGGGTAGACGGCGCCGTTGGCTTCTGGCTCTTTCGTCGATCGACAGTTAATTGGGCAGAGTTTCGTGCTGGGAACTGAGACGTGAGCACACACAGGTCCTCACGCTCTGGCGACAGGAGAGCTGTGCGCTGCTGGGTCGATCATACTGTCTGATTATATACCCCTCTGTAGGCGTGGTCTTCGTTGGTGTGTGTGTTATCAGCGACTGCCATGTGTGGATCCACCTGGGGTCTGTTAATCTATGGGTGTGTACAGGCTTTGGGCGTTCCCATCAGAAAGGTTGTTTACCAGTACTAGTTGGGTTACAAGGGTGCATTCTTGGGTCTTACACAGTATTCCTATATCTAACATTAGGTACTATAATAATTACTATAACAGTCCACACAGGGTTACATGCTTTAAGTCTTACATTCTAAGGTCCTAACATTAAGTACCATAATGATTACTATAACATTAATTACATTCACTTCATTATTGATAAAGTAATTCTACTTGGATCTATATTGTATTAATTTTCGATTACTGCATAACAAGTTATGACAAACAGCATCTTAAACCCACACATATAATTATTTCACAGTTCCCGTGGTCAGGAGTCTAGGTATAGCTTAGCTGGATCCTTTGCTTAGAGTATCATAAAGCTGAAATCCAGGGATTGGCCAGGCTGTATTCGCAACTGGAGACTGGACTGGGGAAGAATCCATTTTCGAGCTCATTCAGGCTGTTGACAGAATCATCTCCTAGTGGTTGTAAGACTGAGGTTCCCATTTTTTATGGATATCACTCAGGGGCACACAAGCATATGTACAGGTACACTTGCACACATACACACAAACACACATGCACACAAATACACACCCATAATGTAATCATGGGAATCACATCCATCACCTTTGCCATATTCTATTGTTAGAAACAAGTAGAAGGTCCCGTCTGAACTCCAGGGCAGGGCATAAGCATGGGGGTCTGTCTGCTACATGTATGAACTATTTAAATAATCATAAATCTGTAAATGCTGTCAATTATCTCTTTACTTTTTAGACTCAACCTACAAAGTATACAGTTATTAATAGTTGTAAAGTTCATAACAGGAAAGAAGAAAAATATCAAAAGATCTGTTCTAAAGTGGATAAGTGAACAAATGGGAGTACATTGTTTAAAGTCATAATGGTAATCACTGGAAAGACTAAAAGTAAAGCATAATTTTAAAAAATAGGAAGTTACAACTGGTAGTTTAAGTGGAATGGAATAGTCTAGTGGTAAAACTAGAAATGGAGCCAAAGAATACAGTTTAAATAGTATCACAGAAACCATTACTGCTGCCTGGCCAGGGTGGTTCAGTGGTTGAGCATCGATCTATGAACCAGAAGGTCACAGTTCAATTCCTGGTCAGGGCACATGCCAAGGTTGCGGGCTCGACCCCCAGTAGGGGGCATGCAGGAGGCAGCAAAACAATGATTTTCTCTCATCTTTGATGTTTCTCTCTCTCTCTCTCTCCCTCTCCCTTCCACTTTGAAATCAATAAAAATATATTAAAAATAAAAAAAGAAATAATCACTGCTTGCTTTGTGGCATGGAGCAATGTGGGAGCAGGGAGAAGGGGAGCTTTCAATTTTTCTTCAGGCCCATGTGCACTATTTGATTTCTTTTTAACAGCATTATTTTCATATTTTTAGCTTGTTTTAAAGTAAGACATTTTAGGAATTGGGTGACAATATGTACATCAAATATAAAAGCTAGAAAGGAACATAAAGATTATAAATAGCTCTCCTTTGTATAGCCACAGATACTAAGTCATAGAAAAATCAGATCTTAATCGAGATCATCCGACTGCCTCTAGATAGAGCCATGAGGAGAACCTTGGTCTCCTGAATCTAAAACCATTCCTCATCCCTAAATAACACACTGCTAAACTCCTTTGAATTGAAAGGCAGGAAAGCTGGGTTCTGGATTCCAGTTTCAGATCTGCCAATAATATGGGGTAAGTCATTAATTGAGCTTCATTTTCCTCATGTATAAACTTCAGGACCGTGTATAGGTCAGTGATTTTCAACTTTTCTTAAATCAACAAAATTTATTATTCAAATAAAATATTGGAGTCTCCAATTTGACAAAAGCTCAAAATGAGAGGGAAAACAGTAAAACCTAAGTTTCTCTGGTTGAAGGGGCAGAACAAATGTTTCTCTGCAGCCCTGATAGAGCCTCTCTCAAATGTCTTGGTTTCCCTTGGCCCAAGGATTTAAAAACCATCAAACTAGATTCTCCCTCATGGTGCTAATGTTGCTGGGTCTTTCAACAAGTCACTAGATAATCTCCATGTCTCTTATGATGCCTATGTAGGTTTTATTTTAGTGGTTTACTACTTAACACCCATTTTCCTGAGCTCACTGACAACAGAGACCAATTACAAAGAGCACTGCTGGCTCCTGATTTACCAGTGAAGGAGTTGAACCAACTGAATCAGCATTAAGGTCCCAGACAGTGACAGAGAACATAACCTCTGAGTAAGTCTCAGTTTTCCCACTTACTGATTGAATGACATTGGCAATTAACTTCATCTCTGAAAGCTTCAGATTTCTCATCTTTAAAATGGAGATAAAAGTTTTCATCTCTGAAAACTTCAGATTTCTCATCTTTAAAATGGAGATTAAATGCATATAACAAGCATTCAATAAATGTTAGTGATTGGAGGGGCATAGAGGATATTTTTAAAACTTGTTTGTAAAACCTTAACTCCAGTATCAAAGTACCAATGCATGTAGAAGCTGTGGTTTGTAGATTCAAAGCAAAGTTACAATGTACAGAGTGGGAGCACATGAAGGTTTAAGCAGCAGAAATAAACAATTTTCACCAGGCCCTACTGACTATTTGTAGCCTAACAGCGTCATCATATCATTACAGTTACCCAATGTATTGTTAAAGAGGAATGTTCATTTAATGTCTTTGTAAGAACAAGGTATAAATAAAATACAAAGCAAGAGCAGATCTTTTCTGAGTTATAACTAATTAAATTTTTCATGAAACAGCTCTTTAGCTCTTGTAATTTTTCTGCTAAAATTTTACTATTGTAACAAAATATATTTTTATAATCATCCTCAAAATGAAGTATTAACATTCTCTCCATCATATCAAAAACATTCCCTTTAATATCTCCCCCAGCTCAACATTCATAAATTACCAAAATATGTTTTCAAAAACTCTACACTATAGGATTCTAGATTTAAACTGAGAAAAGTGTATCAATTTACTAGGAAACATATTCAAGAATGTTCTTTCTGATATCCTTTGAAGTGGCACTCCCCCGGACAATATAACTCACTGTATGGGGCCGCTTAGGAGTTACTTGATTTGGGACTGAGGCCTGGTGTTATACTTTGACATAACATTGTCGAGATAATCTATCACAAGGTGTTTTTGCATTAACCTGCAATAACCCTAGTATTCCAACTTCAGCCAAGATGTACTTCCAGAAAGCTTAACTGTGAATAGTCAATTTAGAACAGAATCAAAACACTTGATCTGCTAATAGAATGTGAAAGAATTAAAAAACAAACACACACACACACACACACACACACACACATACACACACACATGCACTTACACACACAAATGAATGCTAAAGCCTCATCAAACAACGGTTGACTAAAGGATGTACACATTTTTAAAAACATGAAAATATGTGCAGCAGAAGGGCAAGAATGTAAGGCAGGAAAGGAATCTGTTGAACCGTAGTGAGTTTCTCCGACAATACTACAGAAAAGAAGGTGGGAGATGAAGCTTACCCATTTGTTCCAATTAAGTGTATTTCTGGTTTCTCATATTCAAGAAGTAACATATTGTCATTTTTATAACCTCTAGATTAAAAGACAATTGAATTAATTTCTTCCCCAATTTTACCTCTAGTCAATTGTATGATCTTGGGAAAGTCATTTAATTTCTCTGAACTTGGAATTCTTTATTTATTCAATGAAAGGATTGATCATTTTAATGATCACTTTTACTATAAACATTATATTATAATACACATATTTATTTTTATTAAATATATTTATAATATCACTATAGAAAAATTATAAACTTTTAAATTTTCTGTATTTTTCCTGTGCTTATTAATGTAATCTTGTACTTGGTTCTAACCTTTGACAAACCTAGAGTAACAACATTTATATGGTTAAAATAAATTGTACTTGAAAAGGAGGAGTGTGTATGGGAGAGAAACAGAGTCCACGCCTGAGAGAATACACACTTGTTTATGGCAGCGACTAGGCCTGTCTAAACAAAACCTAGGTTTAGCTTTCTTTGAGCTGTGTATTCACACTGCTACCTCCTGAAGGAGAAGGAATTGGCTTCAGAGAGATTCTGCACAGTGTCTGTCATGGTCTCACAGGCATTTAGGGAGTTATGAAGCATCATGCCCCTTAGAATTGTTTCTTCCCTGAAGAATTACTCTTCCTTCTCTTCCATGACATTTCTTTTTATTTATTTCCCAAAAGGCACGGTGTCTCATACGTGGTGGCACTCAATAAATGCTTGCAGAACAGAATTGAATGCCAGCCAAAGTGAAAATAGAGCAAAAGGAGCAGTTTCTCCTCCTGAACATCTTTCTCCCAGTTCAGTAAGTTTCTTTCTCTTCCTTTGATGTCTCAGTGTCCATCACACCAATGAAGTTTGCCCTTTCTCCAGTCCTCAGCTTGGAAACCTCCTGCAGCTCAGCCACCTGCTTCCTGATAGAGTTAACCAGCACACACCTCCCACACCAGATGGCTCCCTTCCCCTGCCTTAGCTTGGCAAGAATTTACAAACATATTTCCACATGTCCAGACTGGGACATGGATGGACGCATCCAAGGGTTGAGGCTCTGTATGAGTATCAGAAGAGGCCCAAATAGCCTTAGTGAACTTGGAAGGTCTGTGCCTCTACCATTTGGCATTCTCTTTCTATTTACATTATGATTTGTTCTAGAAGCCTTGTTTCCCTCGATTGTCTTCAGAATTCCACTCAATAAGGCCATATCAGAGAACTGAAAAGATGTCTTTAATCTAAGTTATATATTTGACCCCACAGTTTTGTGTAACTTTATTCTCAATCCCAACATCACCATGACAATGACATTAAAAACAGAGTGCTTCTTTAGGGCAGCTAGAATTACAGGTTTGCGAAGTGTGTGGAAGAGGTAGATGTTACAAGCTGCTTGGAAACCCAACGGGCAGATCACTCGTACAGACGATGAAAACAAACATTATCTGCATCTCAGACATGCCTATCACTTCTTTCCTTCTTTCAGTTTAAATTGTTCAAAAGTGAGGACAGTTGTCAAAATGGAAGCATAAACACTATTGAGTTGGAATGAAAAAGACTTTAGTTCTTCCTGGCTTATCTGCTTTAGAGCACAAGGAAGGAATCAAGTGTTACTTATACTTCAGTTTCCCCTATTACATTTTACAAACTAATATATGAAGGCGAATTGAAAATGGAACACAGCAGCCTTGGCAAGAACAGAAACAAGAATTGAATTGTTTCTCTTATCAATTGTCTGAGCTGGCTACTCAGATGGTTAGATCCATGGTCTCAAAATTATAGGCGAGGAAGAGTGAATCCTTAAGGTATACCACGTAAACTTTTGTGTGCTCTTAAAACATGGTATTTATAATACTGCAAAGCCCAAGCAGATAGCAGCAGAGTAAACCTTTTACTGATAATATTTAAAAATTATCAACTTGTCCCCTCTGTCCGGTGACTTTCCTTGAGGTGTTCAGTTGGTTGGGTGGTTGATTACAGTACAAAAGTTGGTTTGAATGATCTTTGGCTGTTTCTTGACATTACCAAGGTCTCTGTATATAAATTTGAAACACAATGCACTTATTTGCATATCTTCCAACCTCGCGAAATTATCCTCCACCCACTTGGACAAGGAAATGAGACAATCAAGAAAGATGATATCCTTGAGTAATTCCCACTCCTACACATGTTTTTCTCTCCTTGAAATAACAACTACTGGGCAGGGGGTGGGGTGAAGGCTTTATGATCAATCAGTTTCACAGCTGGTGGGAGGGAGGAAATCCTCACATCCATCATTTCCTTAAACCCTCTTCTTTAGTTCAAGGAGGTCTTTCCACTAACTTAGTCTACACTGAGCCACACAGGGGTTTCAAAGAAAGACCCTGGGAAGATCTCTAATATCTGTAGCTGCTTCACCCCTGCCCTGCACTGTTGTCTGTCTCCACTACTCCTCTAGCATGATGCTCTTCCTGTGGACCAAAGGTCTCAAATCCAAAACCCAAAAGCTTGAAGAAAAAAGAATAATAAGTATAAATATCAGTGTTCGATCACTTTGCTTGCTTCCAAAAGCATTGGTGCATTCACTTTTATTACTTTCCTTAAATTACTCTCAGGAAATAGCTGAGGGAAGAAGTCATGGAAGGAGGGAAGAAGAGAGACAGAGAAGAGACTAAGGTTAAAGACTTGTGTTCTGAATAGGCAATGTGTATGGCTGCCTACCTTGTGTGCTTTCAGAAGGACTCCCCTGCCCCATAAATTTCCTTACCCACCAGTTTTCTAAGGTTTAAAATGCCATCATTTGACTTACATGAGTTTGAATTAAAATGCTGGCTCCTGCTGGCATGGCTCAGTGGCTCAGTGGATTGAGCATCGTCCTATGCACCAAGAGGTTGTGATTCAATTCCCTGTCAGGGCACATGCCCCATTGCAGCTCGATCCCCAGTAGGCAACTAACTGATGTTCCTCATTGATGTTTCTATCTCTCTCCCTCACCCTTCCACTCTTTCTAAAATCAATTTAAAAATGTTTTAAAAAATAAAATGCTGGCTTCTATTAAAATACAATTACAAGCACTAGGAAACCTTAAATAAATTATTTGTGAGATCCATTCATAAGAGTAGATTTTGATAGCAGTAATAGAGGAAGAACATGAGGAAAACACAGATGGATTTTTTTAAAAAGAGGGAGGAAAACATATGGAAAAATTATTTCCTAGCATGCTACAGGATAAACTACTACTGCCTGACTTTGAGGACAGCGTTAGGTTTTCAGTAACAAGCAGAATTGCAGGTTATTGTAATGCATGCACACTATTTTCCTGCTCTCTCACAGAGTAGTCGTAAAACATACAAACTCTGGTATCAGAGTGCCTGCTTGTAGCCTGATCTGCTTCGGGCATATCTCGTAAACTTTTCCAGTTTCAGTGTACTCATATGTAAAAGGGCTATAATGATAGTGCCTATGCAAATGAAGATTAGTAACATGTTGCACATCACATGCTTACTTCAATGTCTGCTACATTGAAAAGCTCTAAAAAGTGTTTCTCCTTATCATCATCATTATTATTATATGAAATACCACAAAGAAATATGAAATGGTATAAGAAAATTACGTAGCAAAAAAGGTTACTTTACAAATTATTTAATTTATAATAATAAATATCCTCTATAACTAAGCTCAATGACAAATTATGATTTGCTTATCTTTTTTAAATATTTTTTTATTGATTTCAAAGAGAGGAAGGGAAAGGGAGAGAGAGATAAAAAACATCATTGATGAGAGAGAATCATACATTGGCTGCTTCCTGCATATCGCCTACTGGGGATAGAACCCAAAATCTGGGCATGTGTCCTGATCAGGAATCGAACCTTGACCTCCTGATTCATGGGTTGATGCTCAACCAGCTGGGCTGGTTTGCTTATATTGAATAATAATGGTCATCATTTCTTGAGCAGCTACTAAGTGTAAAGTGCTGTTTTATTTACTATATATGTTCACACAATATCCCTTACAGATTTTAGTTATACAAAAGAAGTTCTGGAAAACACAGGGTTATAGAGAACAATACAATATTGTACACTTAATTTTTTTCTAAAAAGGCAGATC
>NW_005878025.1:1732-8172 GCF_000147115.1 Myotis lucifugus | reverse complement strand
CTTGGCTTCTTTCTGGACGATCTCCCTTCAGCATGCAGGAAAGCAGCTGTGGGATTCAGCTCTCAGGAATAGGAGGTGTGAGTAAGATTAGGCTAGATAAGTCCCTGGTTCAGGGACACAAAAAACTGCTAGATTATCTCGCATGCTTTCTAATCTCTGATTCTTCTCACTTGTCTCTATCTTCAAAGAACTCAGGGAGGATGCTTCAATAGGCAGCTGCAGGAAGTAGGAGCTGAGGGGAAGGTGCTGATCTTCAGGGATCTCTCTTTTGTGCAACATCGCCCTCTGGAGACCAGACACAGGACCAAAGATCCAGACTCTCCAAGGGAAACTACCCTTTTCTTTCCACTTAGAGATGGATCAAAAGTTCCATGAATATGTTTCTTTCCTACCAAATATATTGTTAGGGGCAGAAATAGAATAGTGGGGACTAGCTATAATTATAAGAATAGTAATCATGCTCTGTTAACTGCGATTGTTCTGTTCGGATTAGAGAAAGCACATTCTAACCTGGCTGAGAGTTGTAGGCCCCAGAACACGGGAATTAACCTCGGAATGCAGTCAGTCCATTCTCCTTTTCTGATAACTGCCTATCATCGTGGAAAGATTAACAATCTTGTTGCTGAAACAATTTGGTCCCAGAGGTGCCCACCCAAGCCCTCATTGCCTGTAACCTGTAACCATTATACCTTGCCTACTTCCCTGTAATTTCTACTTTCCCATATAATCTTTGTCCTTCTACCTAATATAAGCAGCTGGCTTATGGGGAGGGGTAGAGCAGATTTTTGTGGATGAGCTGCTGCTCTCCCATACTGCTGGCATTCTTGGAATAAGCGCTCATATATGATTCAACTTTGTCTCTGCTTAATTGGCTCAAGTAGCAACAAGCAGCCCAGAACTATTGGTTGTCCGGTTTCGATATGATATATCACTCTCTATAGATTTTATTAATCCTTGACTGAATGAATAATGGGGCCTATAAAATAAAGAAGTAGTTTAATTTACAAAGAAACTGATTATACAGTAAGTCTATCAGACTTTGGAGTACATTAGAGCCTTTATGTAAAAGCAATGGAGCCATTCTTTAAGCAGAGATCATCAGATCAACCTCACTAGGCTGTGCTTTGGATGGCCTTGCTGGCAGTAAGCATCAGATTGAGAAAAAGACGTGCTAGGATGTGAAGATATTTGCCTTCGCTGATGAAATTAAAAATAAAATCAGATGTACACACACACACACACACACACACACACACACATACACACAAATCAAATTAGAGCACAAGCCCTCACCTATAAAAATGAAGAGTATCTTTGTCTAATTCAAGCAGAATTTTGAGATGCAATGGCTTTTGATCAACAACAATAATATAATATTCAGATAAAAAAGTAAAATCCCATTGGTATCTGTTTAGAATGACTGGAATATTCTAAAGGATATTTTTATTGATTTTTTTAGAGAGAGAGAGAGAGGGAGGGAGAGAAAACAACAACAAATAATTAAAAATAAAAAGAGAGCCCGGGGTGGGGGGCAGAAAGTAAGAGGTAGAGGCATTGTTGTGAGAGAGAAACATTGATTGGTTGTCTCCTGTATGCACCCAATCTAGGATCAAACCCGAAACCTAAGTATGTGCCCTGACTAGGAATCGAACCCATAACCTGAGTTTTTTGAAGACAGAGACAAGTGAGAAGAATCAGAGACTGGAAAGCATGCAAGATAATCTAGCAGTTTTTTTGTGTCCCTGAACCAGGGACTTATCTAGCCTAATCTTACATCTCCTATTTCTAAGAGCTGAATCCCACAGCTGCTTTCCTGCATGCTGAAGGGAGATCATCCAGAAAGAAGCTGCAGCATTTCCACTGCCCCCGCCACCACCACCAATTCTGGGTACCACATTATCAAGACAATAGTGATAGACTTGAAAATCTACAGACAAAACAGTAGAATGATGAAGTCACTGCACAATAAAAACATAAGTAATTTTGGAAATAATTAAGGGCACAGTAAAAATATATCTGCATTACCTGGAATCCTAGAGTGCCACCAGCAAACCAGAGCTAAGAAAAACTTCTGAGAGGAATAAGATATGGAAGCAATTTGATAATGAAATCTAACATAGATAAACACTCAACAATTTTATATGGATGAAAGTCAGGTCTTATACGATGAGGGTAGTATTGGATTATGGCCAAATAGCAAGATGTAATTCTGAAAGAAGAAGCTTTTCCTCCCACCCACTTCAGCTGAAAAAGTAAGCATCACACCAAGAGATTAATTTCAGGGAACATGAGTGTGGGGGAGGAAAAACAGTTTCCCCTCTACCCTTCCAGGTTCTTGGCTGAGATCCCTGTAATAAAAGACAGATTAACAGTAGAAAAGCAAACAAAAGTTTAATAACATGTATACCTTCTATATACATAGGAGAGACCCAAGAAAACCAAGTAACTCCTGAAAATCACCCAAGTTATCACCTTAAGCACCATCTTCATCTCAAGACCAAAAAATAAAAAGATGTTGGGGGGAGGGTAGCCAGTAATGGGAGGCTTTCAGACAAAGCATAATAAACAAGGATATGGTTGTTATGCAGATTTAAGTTAACACCTCTTCCCTTCTCTGTTCCTAAGTGTTTCTAGAGACTGTCATCCTCCTCTTCCAGGCACACTTACAAATGAAGATTACCCTTATAAATGCAAATGTCTCTTATAAAAAGTTAACTTCTCAGTTTTCAGCTTTTGTGTCTGCTGATTCTTAAAATAATCAGCTCAAAATAATCCTTGTGTAAAAGAGAGACATTTGAGGGGGCACATTCTGCTGCAGTCCAGTAGAAATGACATTGTGGGGTAAAAAGAAAAAAATTATCACCTCAGAACCCATCCCCTAACATGAGAAGGTGCAAGGTCTCTCTTTTCAAAAGTTATATATAGACACACTCAACTGATACCACACACATAGTAAACAAAGGCTCTAAATCTACTGTGATGCTTATGACTTATGGCATGTTGGCCAATGTGGCATGCTTATCTGTTCACAAGATGACTAATAACAAAAATACAGGTCACCCCTAACCAGTTTGGCTCAGTGGATAGAGCATTGGCCTTCGGACTGAAGGATCCCAGGTTCGATTCCAGTCAAGGGCATGTACCTTGGTTGCAGGCACATCCCCAGTAGGGAGTGTTCAGGAGGCAGCTGATCTGATGTTCTCTCTCATCGATGTTTCTAACTCTCTATCCCCCTCCATCTCCCTTCCTCTCTGTAAAAAAATCAATTAAAAAATATACAGGTCAATTTTTTTATCCTATTCTTATCATCATCATTATTATCATCATTATTTGGTGCTGTTTAGAAGGATCTTGAAAAATATGGGGTTATTTTTTTATCTAGAGGAATATATTTGTAATTGTTTAAGAGGAATGTGTTTAACTCTATATTTCTCATGCTGTTCTGACCTAGTCACAAAAACTGGACAGAATTAACCATCGTAGAAAATAATAATAATAAATAAAGCAAATCCTCTTTCCTTGGTCTCGGGCATTCTTCAAGGCATTTTGTTTATTTATTTTATTTTTTCTAATCCTCGCCTGAGGATATTCCTATTGATTTTTTGAGAGAGAGACAGAGAGAGAGAGAGAGAGAGAGAGAGAGAGAGAGAGGACAACAACAAATAAAAAATTTAAAAAAGAGAGAGCCTGGGGTGGGAGGCAGAAAGTAAGAGGGAGAGACATTGTTGTGAGAGAGAAACATTGATTGGTTGCCTCCTGTATGCACCCAACCTGGGATCAAACCCAAAACCTAAGTATGTGCCCTGACTGGGAATCAAACCCATAACCTTTTGGTGTACTGAACAATGCTCCAACAAACTGAGCTACCTGTTTTATTTTTGAAAAATTATACTCTGAATTTCATAGCTGACAGAAGCTTGAGAATCACATGTTTAAGCCCATCATTTTCATTATCTTTATATATATACTAGAGGCCTGGTGTATGAAATCATGCACAGGTGGGGTGCCTCGGGGTGGCCTGTGGGGATTGGGCCGAAACCTGTCCAATGCTGCCTGCAACTCCTGCCTGCTGCTCCCGCTCATCCTGGCCCCACTGTGCCTGCCTCAGGCTCGTGCCCAGTCAGTCCCAGGAGTCCCTCCATCTGGTGCCTGTCCCAAGGGGGGTGGGGGAAGGGGCTGGGATGTGATTGGCCCTCCAGGCAGGTGGTGGGATGCCCTTGCCAGCCCAGAATCTGGATCTGTCCCGCTGATATTCGCACTGGTTGTCAGGAGCTACCTGGCTGCCACTTTTATATTGTTTCTTCCTTGTGGAGTGTCTAGGGAGGGGAAGCGGCAGTGGTGCCCGAAGCCAACTTCCAGGAGGCTGGCGGTGCTGTCAGGATCATGCCAGCAGCGCCAGTTTGTCAGTGCCTGGCCCATTCTCTGGAGATTGGACCTGCAGGACTACTGAAGGAGTGAGTGGCTGCCACCAGCCTGGTGGGCCTCCTAGACAGGTTGGTCAGGTGAGTGGCACTCTTGCTGTGGGAGCACACTGACCACCAGGGAGCAGCTCCTGTGTTGAGCGTCTGCCCCCTGGTGGTCAGTGTGCATCATAGCAACTGATCAACTGGTCATTCGATCGACCAGTCACTTAGGCTTTTATATATATAGACTAGTAGCCCACCCGCCGCTTCTGTGGGAGCCAGCGGGAACTGCAGCACAACTCTGGGAGCCATACTGCTTCCATGGGAGCTGTGTGGGTTACACAGGAGGTGGAAGTGAGCCACTGACGCCCATGGGAGCTGGGAGGGAGCCAATCCGCTTCCACGGGAGACGGGCCCGCCATCTCCTCTCTGGACCTGTGCTTGGCTGCGGAGGCTGCGGGCTGGCCCCCCTGTCCCTGTCCATGTCCACTCTGGCTCCAGAGGGCCGGCCTGAGCCGGGGCACTGCAGCTCGCTGGCCCCCTGTCTCTGTCTCCATCTCCACTCCGGGCCTCACCTGCACACGCAACCTCCTCCTGTCTGGTCGTGACCCATTATGGCGTCCTCGCCTAATTTGCTTATTTCCTCTTTTTTATATATATATGGACAGTGCAATTTCATGCACTGGGGGGGGTGGGTTGTCCCTCAGCCCAGCCTGCACCCTCTCCAATCTGGGATCCTTCTCACAATCTGGGACTGCTTGCTCCCAACGGCTCACCTGCCTGCCTGCCTGATTGCCTCTAACCACTTCTACCTGCCAGCCTGATCACCCCCTAACCACTCCTCTGCCGGCCTGATCAACGCCTAACTGCTCCCCTGCCAGCCCAATTGCCCCCAACTGCCCTCCCCTACAGGCCTGGTCACCCCCAACTGCCCTCCCCTGTAGGCCTGGTTGCCCATAACTGCCATCCCCTGCAGACCATCTTGTGGTGGCAATCTTGTGAGCACATGGGGGTGGCCATCTTGTGCAAGGGCATGATGGTCAATTTGCATATTACCTCTTTAGTATATAGGATTCATATATATATAATTTTTTATTTATTTCAGAGAGAGGAAGGAAAAGGGAGAGAGAGATAGAAAGATCAATGATGAGAATCATTGATCTGCTGCCTTCTGCACGCCTTCTACTGGGGATCCATTCGCAATGGAGGCATGTGCCCTGCAAATCTCATGAGTTGCTCAGTCATACAGTTAGTTTTGGGAACACTGTGACTGTTAGATGGATCCCCACTCCCAGTCAGGCCAGTGCTGTCTTGCATCTTTATCACTTTCAAATACATTAACCCCCACTTTATTTTTCCGGGAGCCATCATAAGCCTTTGAGGGCCTGCACAGCCAGCAGCTCTGTTGACTGTGATGGTTCGCAGGGTTTGGGTGCAGGAAGTGGGCGGCAGGGCCCTGCTGTGTGCTTGCGGCACAGAGGTAGGTGGCTGAGTCTGCAGGTTGGGAGGCTGTGATATAAAAGGAGCTCTGTTTGATGGTGGTATCAAAGGTGGCCCTCAGTCTTCCTACCAGTTTTGTTCGCTCGTTTTCACGTATTAATAGCAAGAAGATGGGGCCTCTTCCCGGATCTTGTCGGTACCACTGGATGAACACTGGAGAATAATTTGCATAGCTGCAGGTCAGAACGGCCTTTTCACTCTCCTGGATGCTCAAGGACTGAGGATTCTGTTCCATTTTTTGGCTGCTCAACCCTAGGTAGAAACACAATGCCAGGAAAAAAAGGTTTCGTCACTACACGGAGTCATTTTTTTCTTCCCACAACCCCAGATATAACCAAAGAGTCAGCAGAATGGATCCTGGCCCTTTCCCCACCATCCAATGGGCTATGTCCCTGGATCCCTCTGTCCTCATCACCAGGAAGACTCCAACTCACAGTCCACTGAAAGCCACAAAATCACCAAAAGAACTCGCAGAAACAGCCCCATTCTTCTCTCCAACTAGGACCTAAAATGTGGATGCAGTCCCTCATTCAAAAA
>NW_005878025.1:0-1632 GCF_000147115.1 Myotis lucifugus | reverse complement strand
GGAAGTCTCTGTTCCCTAACTATCCAATCAGTGACAAGCCTGTTCAGTCTTTCACACACTTCAAAGTGAACTTTGTTTCAAATCTGAGGAAGGATCTGAAGAGATAGGAAACACTGCCATCTTCTGTTCAAAAGGTTTTTATAATACAGTAATGGAATATGCTGTAGAGCAAGCTTGTCAAACTCAAAGGCCAACATGGGCCTAATAAACAAGATTTAAGTTTATGTGGGCCACAAAAAAACAAAAGCTTCAATTTTCATAGAAACATAAGTTTATTTTGATAGAGACATGCTGAATACAAAGGGATGAAATAAATGAGTAATCATTAACATAAAATAATAGAACATTTTAATAAAAATTAATATTTTTTTCTTGAACATTAACTTGCCAGACACTGAATAACTGCACAAATTAATGTGTAACGCAAATAAACCTATTTTTCTTATTCTCCAAAAGTGAAATATTTCCCATTGCAGACACCAAACAAGTCAGTCCAAGACTAATAATGTGGCAATCAGCTGCTAAAATATGTGCTGCTAGTATTAGTGGAAAGAAATGGTGCACCTGTGCGTAAGGCCTGTAAGGGAAACGAATGCAACACGATTATAGTAATCAGTCATTAGCGAACGTTATAGTTCGTTATTAATAACTAGAGGCCCGGGCATGAATTTGTGCATGGGTGGGGTTCCTCGGCCTGGCCAGCAATCAGTACTGATCGGGGCCATCTCACCCAGTCCCAATTGGGGCTGATTGGGGTCGGCTAGATGAGGGGAGGGACCACAGGAGGTTGGCTGTGGGAGCACACTGACCACCAGGGGGCAGCTCCTGCATTGAGTGTCTGCCCCCTGGCGGTCAGTGCGCATCATAGCGACCGATCGTTCAGTCGACCAGTCGTAATGGTCGATTAGATTTTTATATATATACTAGAGGCCCGGTGCACAAATTCATGCACCAGTGGGGTCCCTCTGCCTGGCCTGCAGGATTGGGCTGAAACCAGCTCTCTAACATCCACCAAAAGGTCCCGGATTGCAAGAGGGTACAGTCCAGGCTGAGGGAGCCCACCCGTGCCGGGAGAGATGCGGAAGGTTGGTTAGCCAGGGAGGGACCACAGGAGGGCTCCAGGGCATGTCTGGCCCATCTTGCTCAGCCCTGATCAGCCGGACCCCAGCAGCAAGCTAACCTACTGGTTGAAGCGTCTTCCTCTTGGTGGTTAGTGCACGTCAGAGCGACTGGTCGACCGGTCCACTATCTGCCCCCTGGTGGTCAGTGCATATCATAGTGAGCAGTTGAGCGGCCTTAGCATATCATTAGCATATTATGCTTTGATTGGTTGAACCGCCTATCAGTCAACTGGACACTTTGCAGATTAGGCTTTTATTATATAGGATAGATTATGTATTACAAGATATTGTAAAAATTGAGTTACAAAATTTTTATTAAAACATTTCTTACATACCGTTATATTGGCTGGGCTGCAAAAATATTTGTTGTGGGCCGCATGCAGCCCACGGGTCATGAGTTTGAAATGCTTGCTATAGAGCAATGCTTCTCAGACTTAATGTGCAGACAAATCACCTAGGGATTTTGCTAAAATGCAGATCCTGTTTCTTTAGGTCTGAGTGGGGCTGGATA
>NW_005878024.1:0-8073 GCF_000147115.1 Myotis lucifugus | reverse complement strand
CCCATAGCTAGGATCTGGAAACAGCCTAAATGCCCATCAGTAGATGAATGGATTAGAAAACTGTGGTACATCTACACGATGGAATACTATGCTGCTGTAAGAAAGAAGGTACTCTTACCATTTGCAACAGCATGGATGGAGCTGGAGAGCATTATGCTAAGTGAAATAAGCCAGTCAATGAAGGAAAAATACCACATGATCTCACTCATTCATGGATAATAGAGACCATTATAAACTTTTGAACAATAATAGATACAGAGGCAGAGCTGCCTCACACAGATTGTCAAACTGCAGCGGGAAGGCCGGGGAGGGTTGGGGGGCAGGAGGGAGGGGGTAAAGAGATCAACTGAAGGGCTTGTATGCATGCATATGAGCATAACCAATGGACATAAGACACTGGGGTGTAGGGCAAGTCGGGGTATTGTCAAGGGCGGAGGGGGGGGGAAGGACACATATGTAATACCCTTTGTAATGCTTTAAGCAATAAAAATAAAAAAAAAGAAGGCACAGTCTTCCACAAACATTTCCAATCCACGCTCTATACCTCCTGTCCGTCATCACAGTCTGCCCCTATTCCCCACCTTGCTACAGCCTGAGGTTCTATGAACTGGCCCTGTGCTTAATTCATACCTGAGATGGGACCTCCAGAGGGACACCAGGTGCCTGGATGAGCAGGAGAATAAGGGGCTCAAATGGTGGTGGGGAAGAATACCAGGTAGTCCTCTACATCACCTCTCCGGAGATTCACTATGACTTGTCAGTGGTTGGGGTTCACAGACTCAGAGAAATATACAGATAACACGAGCACAGAAACATGCAGGTAGAGAACACCCCCAGCCTCTTCTGGGCACTCAGGTGCCGGACTTAGGTCCAGGCTCACATAGACCCACACTGTAGACATAGGCAATACCTTGAGGGGAACACACACACACACACACACACACACACACACACAAACACACACACAAACACAGAAACAAACAATTGGGGCCACCCAGACAGTGCCACAGGACACACACCACAGGACACACACACAATGGACACACCCCCATATGCTGGCAGGAATCCCTAAAACCAAATCTGTCCAGGGGCACAACCTCACACCTCATGGTATATTGTCCCTCAGAGTCCAGGCTCCATCACCTCACTCCAGGTGCAAGGGTCTGCTCGGCAAAGGCCAAACTTATGGAGCAGGGAGACCACCTGGAATGCATCCCCCCAATGTGGTATCATGTTGAGACCAAGCCTCTCCTTCAGGAAATGCTTGTACTTCAGAATGGTCTCACCATTAAAAACACATAGCACCATTTTCTGGAGAATCCATGCTACCTCCAGGACTGGTTGGGCAGTGGTATTTTTAATGAAATGAAAATGGAAAATTACCCAGAAATGCAAAAATAGAGATTCAAACAATGCCCGTGGAGCTTAGGAGAGTGTATGGGCTGCTCAGAGGTACGTGAACTTATTTGAGGTCCTCAAGTATTAGGAGCTGCTCCGGAATGCCTGGGAGGGATCTGGGCTCCTCAACCACCTGAATCCAAAATAGCTCAGTCTCAACCCCTGGCTGGAAGGTGCTGAGACCACAAAGCCCATGTCCAGGCCCAGAGCTTTTCCCAGCCCCTTAGTGTTTAGTCTCAGGGAGCTCAGATGTCATAATTACTTGTGGGTGACTCTTCAGCTTAGCCCCAGTTCCCCACCCTCCACACTGACAGCAGGGCCCCTCCCCTCCTGTCCTCTCCCTCACTGTGTGCTCTGCCCTCATGAGAACCCTTATGGCTGGTTCACCACAGGGTCCCTGCCTGGTTTGTGATGGTGTTTGCATGCGTTGACTTGTTTGGTGAAAAAACACACAAATATATTGCTCAGAGAGAAAGAGAGAGAAGAATAGGGAGAGGGAAACACCCATTTTGTGTTCCACTAATTTTATACATTGTTTGATTCTGGTTTTTTAAAAATATATTTTATTGATTTTTTACAGAGAGAAAGGGAGAACGATAGAGAGAAACATCGATCAGCTGCCTCCTGCACACCTCCTACTGGGGATGTGCCCGCAACCAAGGTACATGCCCTTGACCAGAATCGAACCTGGACCCTTCAGTCCACAGGCTGACGCTCTATCCACTGAGCCAAACCAGTTAGGGCATGATTCTTTTTTTAATATAAGCTTTATTTTAAATTTAAAGAAAAACTGAAAACGAGTATTTTTTACAAATTATACCAACACTGAAAACGTAATTTGGGAATGTTGAACATTAGTTCTCAATTCAAAATAATGACATGTCTTGGTGTTGGCTAATGTAAAGTTTATTTAAACCTAGTACTTTTATATAAGCTTAACCATTTCATCCTTCCTAAAATTCAGTGATTATGATTCAACTTTAGAAGGTTAAAGCAGTCTTCTATGTAAAACCCCATATACCTTTTTGAAATACAATATATTTACACCAGCGAGGAAATGATAAAAACCTGTAAAAACCACATGGGACTTGCCAAAAAGGCTGCCTACATACAGAGGGAGCATTTCGCCTCAGCACACACACACACGTGATCCAACAGACTTCCTCACGTTCTCTTACACAGCAACCTGCGTGGTTATAAATGCCGCTCTAGCATGTATGAACTGAAAATAACATGTTTTAAAAGGTCCTTGAAGACACAGGGGAGTGGAATGAGCCCGCGCTGAGAGCAGCACCACACAGGCTGTTATGAGGATGTGGCCGAGCTGCCAGCCCAGCTGGCTCTGCCCCTGGAGAAGCAGGCCCCACCCCGTGGGAACAGCGCCCACCCCAGGGAAGCAGGCCCCACACCAGGGAAGCAGGCCTGCCCTCAGAAAGCTGGTGGAGGACCCAGAAAGACTGATGGTCTTGCCAAAACCGGTTTGGCTCAGTGGATAGAGCATCGGGCTGCGGACTGAAGGGTCCCAGGTTCGATTCCGGTCAAGGGCATGTACTTGGGTTGCGGGCACATCCCCAGTGGGAGATGTGCAGGAGGCAGCTGATCCATGTTTCTCTCTCATCGATGTTTCTAACTCTCTATCTCTCTCCCTTCCTCTCTGTAAAAAATCAATAAAATATATTTAAAAAAAAAAAGACTGATGGTCTTTTTGATGATCTCCAAGGCCTCCTGGACCTCGTCCTCCTTGATGACCAGAGGAGGTGGAATCTGATGATGTCGCCATGGGTGGGCTTGGCCAGAAGTCCATTATCTCGAAGGCGCAGGCGCACCTTCCAAGCATCGGAATCTTTGGTTTCCCCGCTGACGGTGGCATCCAGCAGCCCCTTCCCACGCACTGCGGTCACGATGTCCCAGGGCAGCTTCCTGAGCTCATTCTCTTCTTCCAAAACTTCGCAGGCGGCGTTGGCCCCGCGGCTGCCCAGGGGGTTGCCCCTGTACGTGGAGCCGCGCTCCCGGGCTGGATGGTCAGCATGATCTCGTGGTCACACAGCACCGCCCACACGGGGTACAGGCCACCGGAAAGGGCCTTGCCCAGGAGGACGAGGTCAGGCCTGACGTTTGCATGGCCGACTGCCAGCCATCGCCCAGTCCTGGCCAGTCCTGTCTGGGTCTCATCCAATAAACAGGACTGGGTGCCTGGCGCAGAGCTCGCGCACACCCCTCAGGCAGCCTGGGTCGGGACAATGACGCCCGCCTCGCCCTGAATGGGTTTGACCATGAACGCAGCAACGTTTAGATCCTGAAGAGCACGCTCAAGAGCAGGTAGGTTGTTGTAGGGAATGATCTCGAACCCCGGCATGAAGGGGCCAAAGCCGTCGTCGCTGCTGGGGTCCGTGGAGCTGGAGATGGCACACAGAGTCCTGCCCCAAAAGTTTCCAGCTGCGAAGACAATCTTGGCTTTGTCCTTGGGGATGCCCTTCACGGTGCAGCCCCACCACCGCGCCAGCTGGCAAGCGGTCTCCCCGGCCTCCACCCTGTCTGTGCTCATGGGGAGAACCTGGTGGTAGTTGAAGAGCTTCGTGACGTTCTCCTCGTCTTCGCCCGGCACGTTGTTGTAGGAGGCCCGCGAGGTCGGCGTCAGCTTCCCCGCCTGGCTCTTCAGGGCAGCCACAATCTTGGGGTGGCAATGCCCTTGGTTGACGGCGCTGTGCACACTCAGAAAACCAAAGCATTTCCTGCCTTCTGCATCCCACAGGGAAATACCTGTCCCTCTCTCCAGGGTGACCAGTAAGAGGTGGTAAAGAGCGTCCCAATATTCACGCAAGATTTGAATTTTGCGTGAGCATTAGCAACGACAAAAATAAAAGCCCAATTTTACTTGGTTTATTGAATCAGATTTTAATATTTGTTACCCTGTGATTTCAATCTCTTCAATTTGATAAGCATTACCAAGTACCAATTATAGCCCAGGAGCAGAGACAATGAAGACCAAGGCTTTGCGTGTGTACCAGCAAAGCTGTGGAGGCCATTTACCCGTTATGCTATTCCATACAAAACCCTATACTGTATACATTTTGAATCAATAAAAAATTTACAATTTTTAATTATAAACCTGTGTTTTCTATCAAAATTACTTCTTGCGTGAATTTTGGGACACCCTTTAGTTGTGAGCGCCATACTTGGCTTCCCCGTTCAAAAAACGTCATCCGACCATAGAGGGCCTTGGACCATCTTCTTAGTCGCCACGGATGTATTAGAAGTCACTGGCGTGTGGGCGCCCTGCCACAGTCTTATGACGAGCTAGCTTGGAAAGAATCGTGTCCGTGGAGCAAGAATTCCACCGACCAGCTACCCTTTCTGCTGCGGTTAAGATGGAAATGCAGATTGCTCAGCCTGGACCCAGGGACGATCTGCTGGGTCCAATAATCCCTGGTGGCGCCTCTGGCTCCAGAACCAGCGGCTATGTCTTGGTGGCAGCACATTGTTTGATTCTTGCACGGAGCCTGACTGAGGATGGAACCCACAACCTTGGCACTACTGAGATGATGCTTTAATCAACTGAGCTCTCTGGCCAGGGAGAAACTTATCAGGGGTTTTTAGTAAAATAAGTCACTAATGTATCTGAGAATAGATAGATACCAGAACCACTGGGATGAGAGGTAGTGATGGAAGCAACGGCAATTCTCGGGTCACGCATCCCGGAACCAGAGAGGAGGGAGCCTGATTCTGGGTTGTGTCACCTGACAACTGCCCTCTCATAATCCAGGACCCCTCAGCAGGTATCGGAGAGCTGGTTTCGGCCCGATTCCCTGCAGGCCAGGCCACAGGACCTCATCTGCCAGAGGGATCCCACTCATTCCACAGACACCCTTGAAGCCAAGGCGCTGCCCCAGGTGGAGCCTAATGGGGAGGGACCAGGGGGAGGTTGGCACTAGGGTGTGAGGGACCCGTCTCAGCCAGTCCCACCCCACTAGTCATTTTCTAATTAATTTCCTTTCAATGTGCACAAGTCCATACACCCAGTCACTAGTAAAATATAATGATGTACTACTGAAATATCTTATGTCCATGTTCAATGCCATCATTTTCGCAGTTTGAATGTGGTGGTGATATTTACACCAGGGAAGTTTTCAACTACTACAAACCTAGACTTCAATGTATCATTAAATGCTTAAACTTAAAGAACACTGGTGGAGAATTAACAATGCAGATTAAATATGTAAGTGTATGGTACAAGTGGGCTATAAATCGTACATAGGGTAAAAATTGAGAAAAACCATTTTGTTTATAGAATTCCAAAACCAAGAATTCCATATGGCCAAAAAATCAGTCGAGTATCTGAGGACTGAGTGAAATTCAAACATATGTCGTAGAGGCTGCACCGCCCTCCTATTGGTTAGAATAGAATAATAAATTAAGTTTAAAAGTAAACAAAAAATCCTGAGCATTTTAACAAAGAAGATAGACAGTGAAAGAAATACACGGAGAAATGATCACCATCAAATATTTTTATGGAAATGAAGTTAAAACAAAAGCGAGTTAACAGTACTCTCATTGATGGGGCTAGTACTTAAAAAGATTAACCTTTGCATGTGCTGGCAGAGTTGCATAGAATTTTCTGGGTGGGTGGGAAGGCAAACTGATTGACCATTTGAGGTTACAGTTCCATATATGTTGAAATGTACCACATTCACTGACACTGGAACAGCTTAATAAGACATACATCTGTAGAAAGAATGTAATACAATATTCTGAGCTGTTTTATTTTTAAAACCCCAAACGTAGAAATAACTGAAATTATAGGCAGCTCAATAGTAAAAGTGGTTATCCATAGAATACAATATTTTCTAGAAATAAAACATTAACTATTTATATAAACGTTAGTGTTAAATCTCAAAGTATCTGTGTAGCATGAAGGAAGCCAGTGTTTGTTAAAGAGAATTCACCTTATAGTGCCAATAAATTTATGAAAAATATGAACTACTCTATTGTAAAGGAAGGTAAATCAATGTCTGCATGGAGGGTTGGGGAAGCAGAAATATTACAAAATGACTGGGGGTAAATACAGAGTGTGGCAAATTCAGGTTTAGAGTAGTTGGTGTTGAAAATAATGCACTAATAAATAACAACACAAATATAAAAACACCCTTAAAAAAAAAGATCATAAACCAGAGCAGAGGAGAGCACAGAGTTTGCAGGTTGGTGAATAAAAAACCCCAAAAATTTATCAAAGCATAATGTGAGTACCACTATGTCCCTGACAGAGGTAGCACTGCTTAGCTGAGAACAGCTGCTCTGGATGAATCCTGGGTCAGGTCCATTTTCTAGTCATAGAGAAATGAATGAAGATACTGCCAAGAGCTTGGAGGAATCATAATTACCTCAATCAGAAGCGAGAACACAGAATACATTCCCCTGAGCACCCAGGGAATGTGACCGATGCACACTCCTCAGGTGAGGCAGGTGTTAGCTATGAAACCTCTTTAGTGATAAACACTCACAGTGACATCATTTGGGTTGTAGGTCTGGACATGTTAGCAAGTACAACACAGATCCTTCAAGTCTCATTTGTACCTCAATTTTATGATGAATCTAGCAGAGTGTATGTTCTCATTAAAGGGGTTTACATTCATGTAAATGGGTCCCATAGAGCCCCTTAAGTGTTCTTATTCTTAGAGAGAAAAATAAAACATTTCCTACACATTTACATCTTTTCTCCAGTGTGAAATTACAGGTGTCTAACCAGGTTATAGTTGTAGCTAAAAGGAATCCCACACTCACTACACTCACCAGTGTGAACTCTCTTGTCTTCACTGGGGATAGAGCTTTCACTAAAGGATTTCCCACATTAACTACACTCATATGGCTTTTCTCCAGTGTGAACTCGTTGGTGTATAGTGAGGGCAGCCTTTTGTCTGAAATGCTTCCCACATTCACTGCACTCATATGGCTTTTCTCCAGTGTGAACTCTGTGGTGATTAGTGAGGGTAGCCTTTTCTCTGAAATGTTTCCCACAATCGCTACACTCATATGGCTTTTCTCCAGTGTGAACTCGTTGGTGTATAGTGAGGGCAGCCTTTTGTCTGAAATGCTTCCCACATTCACTACACTCATATGGCTTTTCACCAGTGTGAACTCTGTGGTGTTTAGTGAGGTGAGACCTCTGACGAAAGGATATCCCACATTCACTACACTCATATGGCTTTTCTCCAGTGTGAACTCTATAGTGTTTAGTGAGTTCAGCCCTTTCAGTGAAATGCTTCCCACATTCACTACACTCATATGGCTTTTCTCCAGTGTGAACTCTGCGGTGTTTAGTGAGGGCAGCCTTTTCTCTGAAATACTTCCCACATTCGCTACACTCATATGGCTTTTCTCCAGTGTGAACTCTTTGGTGCACAGTGAGTTGACACTTTTGACGAAAGGATATCCCACATTCACTGCACTCATATGGCTTTTCTCCAGTGTGAACACTGTGGTGTTTAGTGAGGGCAGCCTTTTCTCTGAAATGCTTCCCACATTCGCTACACTCATATGGATTTTCTCCAGTGTGAACTCTTTGGTGTACAATGAGGCGACACTTTTGACGAAAGGATATCCCACATTCACTGCACTCATAAGGCTTTTCTCCAGTGTGAACTCTTGGTGCACAAGTGAGGCGACACTTTTGACGAAAGG
>NW_005878023.1:0-8073 GCF_000147115.1 Myotis lucifugus | reverse complement strand
ACCTTTGTCCACCAGTCCCCCACCACCTCCACTCTGACATGTGTCAGTCTGTCCCATGTATTCATGCCTGTGGTTCTCTTTCTTTCAGCATATTGAGTATGTTATTCCACTGACTTTGACTTGCATTATTTTGAAAACTGATTATATTAATTCTATTGATGATCCCCTGTATATTAATTTTCTCTGCCTGCTTTCAGGATGAACTCATTATCTGTCTTTCAACTATCTGCTATGATATATCTAGGGTGGATCACTTTGAATTTATTGACTATGTAGATTAATGTTTTTAATCAAATTTGGGGAGCTTTGGACATTATTTATTTAAATACTCTTCCTCTCCATTTCACTCTCTTCTCTGTTTTTGTGAGTCCATTATACGTATATTGGTATAGCCTTGATAGTGTCACACAGTTCTCCGAGTCTCTACACTTTTCTTTACTCTTTTTCTATTCTCATATTAGAAATTATGTACTGACCTATCTTCAAATTCATAAATTTGAAGGTCAAATTTGCTGCTTAAGCTTTCTAATAAACTGTTTTTTTATCCTTACACTAATAATAAGCTGAATTTAAATACATCACTGAATTGAAATACTTTGTTATTGTTTCCATTGTAATTCATTAAATCTTTGTCTTATTTTTATTTAAGATCACATTTACTTGCATAGACATTTTCCATTATAATATGTACATTTATATTTATACATGAGATTTTTTAATTCTTTCAAAACATCTCCCTAGGATTTTTGATAGGGTTTGAGTTGGCTATGTAGATAATTTGTGAATAGCAATCATCTTTGTATTATGTATATTATTGAGAGAGCCCATGTAGGTATGTGTTTATCCTTCCAATTACTTGAATTTTTTTTAATTTTCTTCAGTGAAGTTTTACAAACAAACACATGTGAATGAGTATATATCCACACATAGATGTATATTGATTTATTACACTGGCTTGGACCTGAAGTGCAATATTGAGCAAAAGCAGTTTTTATTGTTTTATCCCTGTTTCAGGGCAAATACATAAATATTTTACTGATAAAGTATGATGTGAATTTGAGTTGTCTATAAATTCTATCACATTAGGAATTTCTGTTCTTATTTGCCAAAGGTGGTTTTTTCTTGTGTGTTTTTTATGAATGCATTTTGTATATTACAATATTTTCAGGAAAACACTATTGTGTTTTATAGCCAAAGAATTAACCAGCAGAATGTTTTAATATGTTAATCAAAGACAGCTTCCCTAAATTTAATTGGTCAATTACAAAATTGCTTCAGTACAAATAACACTTAAAGCCAACTAATAACAGTCTCAGAATTTTGAAGACAAGTCAATCGGCAGTAGACACATTCCTGTGAACAACCTTCTAAAACCAAACAATCAATAAAAGCCTCACTAAACAACAATTCGTCCAAGGCTGACATCAATTTTTCCCTGCCACTGTACACCAGCCTCCAAACAATTGTTCAACCAAAATACTAATGATATATTAGAAGTCTATGTTTTGAAAGACTTTACAAAATTATTATAGCTTTATTTAAATAAATAATATATTAATCTTGTTCCTACTAACATGTGGTAATTTCTAATACTATTTAAATAATCACAACATTGTTTTTTATTAACTGCTTTTCTAATGCTAATTTTTCATTTCTTTGTAATCACTGAAACCAGAAGTTTATGCAATTTTTCTTAACCTTGCTTCAATCCTTGCCCCCTAGCTGTCCATTTCTTACTTACAAACCAGAGTATCCTTTATCTTTACCTTGCCTTATTTCTCTTCACTTCTCTATATCTCTCAGTAATTTACAGCAAAGATAAATTGGCTATTAGAATGCATGCAGATTTAGATTTCCAAAATACTTCAAAAGAAATGATAACTATATAAATTTAACTTAACCCTTATATGTTGTATAATATAGATATAAATTGACACAAATCTGAAACACTTAAGCAGAACTAACTAACTGTTTGATAGAAAATGCTCTAGCTACTTCCTAAAATGAAAGAAACACAGTAAAATATTATGTGAATCAAGGTAATGTATCACAGAAATGCAGAAAATTAAATCACAAAGGCTTTAAGAATCTATTAATTTTTTTACAAAAGTTTATCAATGTCTCTACGATGTGTTTTTTATCTGTCGTGTTATACTTCTTTAATTTTACATTTTATGAGGAATTTTTGAATATTTATTTCTAAGGTAAGAAAACAGTGCTATAGGAGGCATCTTTTCCAAACAAATCTTTACAGGCTGAAATACATCTTAAATTATTGGCATGTCCTTTTATTTGGTGAAAAAGAAAATCCATATTTCTGTTAAATGTGTATGCAGCTCTAAAATTTGATTTTTGGTCATTTTTATTATGATTTATCAAATGTAGTGAAGAGGTGTCTGGTTATTTAGTGATTTATATTAGCATGCTCCTTTAGGAGGATATGAAAGAAAGCATGTAGAATGATTGTATCAATTCAGCAAATAAAATTACCTTGAAGACCATGCATTGTGTACAGGAAAACATCTAATATTTACCATGTGGATTAAAGTGAGGGAATAATTAACATATCTCTGATAACCAGGCATTAAAGGACAAAAAGCAAAAGAAAAATAAATAATATGGTTACAAAGGACATCAGGATTTCAATTGAATTAACATGTGGTTGATTTTATAAAAAGGAGGAAAGAAGAAGTAAAGTCTTCTATCTATAAGATGTATGACTATAATGGGACCGTATGGGTTTTCAGAAAGGTTTCTAAATTTGCTTAATCTGTATGTGATGCATTTTAATTCTTCCTAGATGTACACATTACTTTTTTAAATCCATACTCATGGACGTGTTTATTGATTTTGAAAGAGAGAGAGATAAAGAGATACAAGAGAGAACATCAATTGGCTGCTCTCCATACACATCCTGACTAGTGACTGAACTTACAACCTAGGTGTGTGCCCTGACTTGGAAACGAACCTACAACCGTTCAGTATATAAGATGATGCACCAACCACCTGATTCACATCAGCTGCTGGGAGCCTGGGGAAGGAAAGTCCTGATAAGCCCTGATCATCGACCAGGTCTAGGAACCCTACCCAAGGGGTCCTGAATTGTTAGGGTGCAGGCTGGGCTGAGGGACACCCCCCATGCACAAATTTCGTGCACTGGGCCTCTAGTTACAACTATAAATAAGGATATAAAGGAGAAGTCACATTGAGGCTGGTAGTAGGGGCAATGTGAGCACATCCCATACCTACAATGTGGAAATTAATAATAGGGATGGAGAGTGGTATTAGCATCATGACAGAGTGAGACCTCTTGATTTCTCCCAAAGTTATAATTCATCAAAGGATTTCCTACTCAACATACAAGCGCACAAAAGTGTCTGAGAGAGCCATGCATTGAGATATCTGAGGGTGGGCATCTTGGAGAGAAGGGAAGGTCAGAGACAGAAATCACAGAGGCTGTGAATGGTCAGAATATATCCTAAACTCAGCAGCCTAGAGAGGGCCAGGGGGGTGGAAGCAGCATTTTGGCCATAATGGCCAGTAAAACCTGCAGCTACACCAAGTAAAATAAAACAAAGCCACTTCTGTGAACCCAACTCCTCCCGCTGAACCCTATCTACAGAAAACAACAAGAAACTGAAGAAGACAGAAAGAAATGGAAACATATTTTTGGGTTCATTGATTAGAAGAATTAACATAGTTAAAATGTTAATTATTTATCTAAAACAATAAACAGATTTCATGCAATCCCCATCAAAATCTCAATGACATTTTCCAAAGAAATAGAACAAAAAGTCCTCAAATTTATGTGGAACCCAGAAAGACCCAAATAGCCAATGCAATCCTGAGTAAAAAAGACAAAGGCAGAGGCATCACACTCCCTGACATCAAGTTATACTACAAAGCTATATCAATCATAACATTATGGTATTGGCAAGTAAAAAAAGAGACACACAGGCCAATGGAACAGAATTGAGAGCTCATAAATAATAATATGCAGGAGCTAATTCTTGACAAAGGAGACAAAAACATGCAATGGAGAAAGGAAAGTCTCTTCAATAAATGATAAGAAATTTCAAAAGCTACATTCAAAAGAATGAAACTAGACTGCTATATGGTACTACACATAAAAATAACTCAAAATTGACAATACTTGAATATAAGACCTGAAGCAATAAACTACATCGAGAAAAACATAGATATTAATCTTATGGATCTTGGTCTCAGAGGGTCTTTTGTGAACTTGACCCCAAAGGCAAGGGAAAGAATGCATACAACTCAACAGTAAAAATACAAACAATCCAATTTAAAAATAGGTAGAAGAACCAAGTACACACTTTTCTTAAGAAGACATACATGTGGCCAATAGGTACTAGTAAATAAAAAGATGCTCAACTTCACTAGCCATAAAGGAATTGTAAATCAAAACCACAATGGGATACCACCTCACACCAGTTAGAATGGCTATTATCAATAAGACAAGAAATAACAAGTGTTAGAGAGAATGCAGAGAAAAGAACACCCTCAAACACTGCTTGCAGGAATGTAAATTGGTTCAGCCACTCTGTAAAACAGTATGGAGGTTCCTCAAAATTTTTAAAATAGAGCTACCATATGAACCTGCAATCATCTTCTGGGTATCTATAAAAATAATTGAAAACATCTCTTTGTATAGATATATATACTTCTGTGTTCACTGCAGCATTATTATCAATGGTTGAGACATAGAAACAATGTAAGTGACCTTTGATGGATGATTGGATGAGGAAGAAGTAGTTCGTATATACAATGAAATACTGCTAGCCATAAAAAATGATGAAATGTTGCCATTTGCAACGATATGGATTATTCTTGAGAGTATCAGGCTAAGTGAAGTAAATCAGATGGAAAACAACAAGAACCATATGATTTCACTCATAAGTGGGGTATAAAACAGAAAGCAACAAATTAACAAACTTACAGACATATGCAACAGCTTGATGGTTACCATAAGAGATGGGCAGTGGGAGGAGGATGAAGAAGTTAAAGGGAGTTAAGTATGTGTGATGGAAAGAGACTAGTCTTTAGTGGTAAGCGCACATTCTAATATACAGATAAATCTCACCTCAAACTTATATAATGTTATTAACAAATGTTACCTCAATAAATTTAATTTTAAAAATAAAATAAAAAGTAATAAGAAATGTGAAATGAATACAACTTTATAGAATTGGTGAAAGTATTAAAGTAGCATTTTTGAAGTTTATTGTGTTTAAGAAATAAAATAACATCTAAGAAGAAAAAGAAAAGAAAAGAATTGGAGGGATATATTGGCTGTAGAAGTTCACCAGAGAAGTGAGGGGTCTCAGACCATTGCCAGGCAACCCATCCCAGGACCTCAATCCTGGGAATAGAAGTCCCCATAAAACATGGCTGTGAAAACAGTGGGGTTTACACACTAAAAAGACAAAGGTCTGCTAATAACGATGGCACAAAAACCACTTGCTCACAAACCCACTTGCTCTAAACTCAACTGAAGGGACAGTAGGGTCATATAGGGAGGAACTAAATTGTCTAACTTCACAGCAGAGGTGGAGGGGTGTGGGTTCAGGCAACTCTCTCTGGGGACAGAAGTGCTGGTAGGCTCCGTTGTTCCTTTGTGGAGCTCCCTGCCCACCCAGCTAGCCCAGCAGGGTGTGTGCCAAATCTGAGCTCTTCATTAACCTGACTATCACCAGACTCAGATAATTAGAGACACTTCACCACTGGGAACCACTGGACACATTCTACATAAGGCCACTCTGTCAAGATTGGAAGACATAGTAGATCTATCTAATACATAGAAACAATACAGGGACTCAGTCTACCAATGTGAGGAGACAAACAAACATGTCTCAAATTAAAGACCTGGACAAACATTTAGAAAAATATATAAATGAAATGGAGACAAGCAAACTACTGGATACAGAGTTCAAAGCACTTGCTATAGGATGCTCAATGAACTTATAATAGTTGAACTCAGTGAACACTTCAACAAAGACATAGAAAACAAAAAAGTAGATAGAAAACATAAAAGAACCAGTCAGTAATAAAGAATACAATATCTGAAATGAAGAATACATTAGAGGGAATCAACAACAGATAAGATGAAGCGGAGAAATAAATCAGCAATGTTAAAGAAAGAGTACTGGAAAATATCCAATGGAACAGAATATATATATATATATATATATATATATATATATATATATATATCTAGAGGCCCGGTGCACAAAAACTTGTGCACTCGGCGGGGGGGTCCCCCAGCCCGGCCTGTGCCCTCTCACAGTCTGGGACCCCTCGGGAGATAACGACCTGCTGGCTTAGGCCTGCTCCCGGGTGGCAGAGGGCAGGCCCAATCCCTAAGTGCAGCCCCTGGTCGGGCTCAGAGCAGGGCCGATTGGGGAGTTGGGGTGCCGCCCCATCATGCACAGAGCGGGGCGGATCGGGAGGTTGCAATGCCACCCTCAGTCACGCTCAGGGTAGACTGATTGGGGGGTTGGGGCACCGCCCCCTGTTACACTCAAGGCAGGGTCGATGGGGAGGTTGCGGCGCCACCCCCGTCACACTCAGGGCAGGGCCAATGGGGAGGTTATGGCTCTACCCTGTCACACACAGAGCAAGGCCCGTGGAGGGGGGTTGGGGCGCCACCCTCTATCACCCACAGAGCAGGGCTGATCAGGGGGTTGGGGCACCACCACTGTCACACTCAGGGCAGGGCCGATGGAGAGGTTATGGTTCTACCCTGTCACACACAGAGCAGGGCCCGTGGGGGCGGGGGGTTGGGGCACCGCACCCTGTCACACACAGAGCCGCAGGGCAATCGGGGGATTGGGGAGCTCCCCCCCATCAGGCACAGAGCAGGGCTGATGAGGGGGTTTGGGCGCTGCCCCCTGTCACACTGATCCCGGTGCCGGGAGCCTCGCTGCTCCGCTGATCCAGGTGCCGGGAGGCATATTACCCTTTTACTATATAGAATAGAGGCCTGGTGCACGGGTGGGGGCCGGCTGGTTTGCCCTGAAGGATGTCCTGGATCAGGGTGGGGGTCCCCACTGGGGTGCCTGGCCAGGCTGGCTGAGGGGCTGAGGGCTGTTTTCCTGCTGGCAGTTGACTAAAAGCTCCCAACCGCTCCTTGTTTTCTTTTTTTTTTTTATTCTGGGCCAGCTTTAGCTCTGAGGCCTCAGCTGCTGAAAACATGGATACAATGTTGCGGTCCGGGGCTGACTGAAAGCCCGTTTTGTTTAGCTTCTTATTTGCAACATAGTAATAGTTGCTTAGAGTTGCAATTGAGAGGCCCGCAAGTGAGGCGGGGAACGTTGGAGTCTGCAGTCCCTGGAGGAAGCAAGCCTCCCTGCTCACTTCAGTGCATGGCTGCCGGCCGCCATCTTGGCTGACAGTTAATTTGCATAAGGATACGCTGATTAGCCAATGGGAAGGGTAGTGGTCGTACGCCAATTACCATGTTTCTCTTTTATTAGTGTAGATATATATATATATATATATATATATATATAGAGAGAGAGAGAGAGAGAGAGAGAGAGAGAGAGAGAAAGAGGAGAGAGAGTTTTTAAAAATTAATATAGTTTTAGGGTCTTCTGGACAACATCAAGCACAACAACATTCTTAATAAGAAGGGTACCAGAAGGAGAACAAGAGCAAGAGCAAGGGATTGATAACCAATTTGAGAAAATAATGACAAAAAAACTTCCCTAACCTGGCAAAGAAATAAGACACAACTCAAAAAAGCACAGAGAGTCCCAAACAAAAAGTGCCCAAAGTTCACAACAAGAAACATCATTATTAAATTGTCTAAGGTTAAAGACAAATAATCTTAAAAATAGCAAGATGAAAGCAGTTAGTTACATACAGTGGTATGTAATCCATAAGATTGTCAATGGATTTCTTGAAAGAAACTTTGCAGGCTCAAAGGGATTAGCACAAAATATTCAGTGATGACAAGCAAGGGCTTACAACTAATATTACTCTATCCACAAAGCTATAATTTAGAATCAAAGATGAGAGTTTCCCACAAAAGACAAAGCTAAAGGAGTTTTC
>NW_005878022.1:0-8073 GCF_000147115.1 Myotis lucifugus | reverse complement strand
TATATATTCTTAAGGTTTTAGTCCTCTTCCCTAGATTTAACTCTAGTAATTTTCCAGACCTGCCTTGAGGACATAGGTTAGCCTTTATTAACTACTAGAGGCCCAGTGCATGAACTACAAGCTCTTGGGTGGGAGGGGTCCCTCAGCCCAGACTGCGAGAGGGCGCAGGCTAGGCCGAGGGACCCCACCGGTGCACAATTTGGGCCAGGTAGGGATTCAGGAAGTTGGCCAGCCGGGGAGGGACTGCGGGAGGCCTCCAGGGCTTGTCCGGCCCTTCTTGGCCAGACCCCAGCAGCAAGCTAACCTATCGGTTGGAGTGTCTGCCCCCTGGTGGTCAGTGCACATCATAGTGAGCGGTTGAGAGGCCTTAGCATATCATTAGCATATTACGCTTTGATTGGTTGAATGGACGACCAGTTACTTAGTATATTAGGCTTTTATTATATAGGATGAGTCAGAGGATTGGATGGCCAACCAGTTTCTACCCTTTACCCTTATCGAGGGACACGACCACTGTGGTTTCAAAAATGTGCAAGAAGATCCATTGGGAGGGTAGGAAGGTGACAGTAAAACCTTGCTTTTTAGTTTTTACCTTACTTTTACAATGTTTCTATTTTATGTATGTTTTAAAACACATATGACATGTAAATATAGTAGTATATGTTTATAATTACAAAAAAATGTGAGTGGGGAACATATTTTTACTGATGGGAATGTGTGTTTAAAAAGGTTTGAAGACCACTAATCTATCCTATTACCAGAATTACCTTTTTAAATAGAAATGTGGACTCAATACTTCCCTCCTTTAAAAGCCTTTAATTACTTCCTGTTTCTTACAGGATAAAGACCAGTCTACTTAGTGTGATTTACAAGACCCCTCTCAAAGTAGTCCTATTTAAACCAGTGCTTCTCAAACTATCAGTGGTGAAAGATCAGGGTTTTCCCTACCCAGTCTTTCAAGGACTGACATTTTTATAAAGTAAATTATTAGAAAAGTGAACTATTAGAAAAATGAAATGAAAAAAAAGTACAAGAAAAGTCAAGTTTTTTTTTTTCTTACTGAATTTAATAGATATAAATTACTCTGCCACATGGCATCGTTTCCCAGTCTTGGTACTTATTTGTTCGTAGCCAGGCATCAATTTGCAGCCCACACTTGCAGTAACCCTGGTCTCAACTACTTTTTTTTTTTTTTCCCTTTCTGCTACTTTTAGAGACTGTATACTAGGCCATTTAGGGCTCGTTACTATTCTCACAGAAAGCCATGCACTTTTATACCTGTATGCAGTCGTTTTCAAATTGTGGTCTCTAGGCTGGCAGCATCAGCAGCACATGGAAACTTGGTTAGAAATCCAAATTCTCAGGCCTCCCCTCAGACCCACAAAGTCAGACACCCTGGGTGTGGGCCTAGCAGCGGGGGCTTTAACAAGCCCTCCTGGTGAGTCTGCTGCAGGCTAAAATTTGAGAACCACTTACGTGGAGAAGTCCTGTGTGTCATTCAAACTGGGGCACTTTCAGAGTGAAATGGAGCACTGTTAATGATGCCAGGTAATCTGAGACTATCTTAGGCAAAAGAGGAGAAATGGTTACTCTTCTTTTATACCCCATTCTTTTTCTTTTAGGAGAGGTTTCTAATGTATTCTCATTTCAGCATTCCCAAACTTCCCTGTGATATCGACTGAAGTGAGGGGGTCCTTACCCCCCCCCCCCTCCCCGCCCCCCGGGTGCTGGGGTGGAGTTCTTATGATATTTAGAGAAAAAGAATTTTCTGAGACTCACATGGGAGAATGAGTGATTTTTATTTGTGTGGAATTCCATCCATGGATTTTCAAAGTTCCATTTCCCTTTGTCCAGTCATAGAAGAAGTGTAGCTGGGGTTTCAGTAGAGCTAGAAGCAAAGCCAGTGTCCAAAGTTTCCTTTCCATGTTGGAGACAGGCTCAGAACAGCCTCAGGCTAGTTTCAGTCCATTAGTCCATTGTGTGTGAGCGAATGCAAGGGAACCCCACAAGCCCAGAGTCATACAAGTCCCAGGAGTGCCAAGAGGAGCTAAGAGCATGAACTCCTTTGTTCAGTGCATTAAATATCCCAAATTTCCTGCTCTTGCAGTGGCCACGCCCATTCTGGCCAATGACCTTTGTTCTCAGGTGTGACTGAGAACCCCACCTTGTGAGTCCATGCTCTCTCTAGGGACCAACTTTACTAGGTATGCGTCTATCTCCCCTTTGTTGAACCCCTGAGGAATGTAAGGTTGTAGCTTACCTGGCGAAGCTGCCTAAATGACATGCCTATAATATCTGGTCTTCCCTTTGCTCCTTTCCTATTATTAATAATTAGCTAATTACAATGATATCATCTAGGCAGAGTTAGTCACTCTCCCTTTATGATTTCTCTTAGCTCATGATACATACACCCTCTGCTATTGTATGCATGTGCCTTACAATATAATTATCCTATTGGGTTGTTGTTACCTTGCTATGAATCTGTCTTGCTCTCTCATTATATCATCTTAGCCATTATATTTTTGTCCCCTTTAAGTTATAAAATTAACACATGCTATTTAAATAAAGTTCAGATAGCACTAAAATCTGTAAAATAAAAGTCTAACTTTTTATGTCCCTATTTCTACTTCTACTTTCTAGAAGTAATCACTGTTTTTAACTTGACTATGTTTGTGAGTTTAAAAACCAACACACACACACAGACACACAAATATGTGTATTTTTTTATGAAAAGGAGACAGTAATGCATATATCTTGAAACTTGCTGTTTTCCCTGTTCAGTTGTGTATATTAAATAATGTTGAATTGTCAAAGTATACTCATGTGAATGAGCGATCTTAGCCAGCACCAAAACTTACTCATGAATCAGAGGTTATAGGCCGGAGGCTGGCCCAGGAGCCAGGCACAGGCATTCCTTCCTTCCTAGAGAAGACCCTACCTAGCCAGTAGGCACAGCTTCCAAAGAATGTCACTTTCTTCCACATTAGGCCATATCATCAACATAAATACCTAAGGAACGTTTAAACCTGTAGAGAATTTTTATGAGTTTACTTGAGCCAAACTGACAATAATTGCCAAGAAGCAAAATCTCAATGAATTAAGAAAATGCTCCAGAGAATGGCAGTTTTGCACCGTATTTTATACATTACAATCAAAGGAGGAGGCCTAAGGGATTACATAAAATCCATTGGTGATAGATTAGGGAGGCGGGAGAAAGCAAAGGGGGGAAAATCTCTGGATTTGGATAAAAAGTGAAAGGAATAGACACATACTTCTTATACTAGTCTACGGGTGGGTACAGGATAGGTAACAATTAATACAATAACAATAACAGTGAGGGGTTTTGTGGTCTCTGGTCTTGTGCAGTGAGGGGTCCTGGAAATTTCTCTGACATTCTAAAGATATGTTATCATAAATGCAAAAAGACAATAGGCAGGCTCAGTTAAGGTAAAGATTGAACTTTGTCAGGCTTCCCTGACAAAGTTCGGGCCTAGGATGAAACTACCTTCCATGACTCCCTTTTAGTTAGAAAGTTTTCCTTTCAGACCATCCTAGGTAGTTACTTTAGATCTCTGCGTTTATAAGGCCTGCCATTTGTTTAGTATGTGGCCCCTTTTTTCATCCACAATACCTAGTTACATATAGAGCAACATGAAGCCATTTATAAATGTATTTCTGACAGACTTTTCCTGTAATTTTTAATTTGTTTAACAAGAGTAAAATTCAACCTCACAACATTTTTTTTTTTTTAGGGGGGATGCGGGTGGGGTTGTTACCCGCAATTCTGAACAATATTGAAACCTTTTCTGTTTGGGGAATCCTATGTTTTATATTCCATTAGTTATACAAATAGAAAATGTCTGTATGCTTATCTCTCATCTTACAGCCAGGCATGCCTTAAGAGTCCATACAGTCTCAGATTATTTACAAAACGCAATTAAGGCAGATCAGGTATTTCCTGACATTTTAAAACAAGGGACTCTTATCTGTTTGCTTGGAGGTCTGGTATCAAGCTGGGAATCCCTAGCTGAAGGAGTGAGCCACTGGCTGGCTGTTAACTGTTTCATCCCCATTCCAGTTTCAATACATTCAGACCTACTTTATTATTTTAATGACTGATTTCTTTTTAAAAATATATATTTTTACTGATTTCAGAGATGAAAGGAGACAGAGAGAAATAGAAACATCAATGATGAGAGAGAATCATTGGTTGGCTGCCTCCTGCATGCCCCACACTGGGGACCATGCCTGCAACCCAGGCACGTGCCCTGACTGGGAATGGAACTGTGACCTTCTAGTTCATAGGTTGACACTCAACCACTGAGCCATGCTGGCTGGCCATGACTGATTGCTTTTGATAGTTCCATTTTTCCAGGAGTTTTGTTATTAAAAACAGCAGCAAATATCCTTGTGTGCCCTTTTACAAATATTTCTTTAGGAGAGACATTCAGAAGTAGATATTCTGGGTAAAAAATGTAAATTTAATATATTGGAGCCCTGGCCCGGTAGCTCTGTTGGTTAGAGCACCATCCCCATACACCAAGGTTGTAAGTTCTATCCCCAGTCAGGGCACTTACAAGAAGCAACCAATGAATGCATAAATGGATAGAACAACAAATCTATGTTTCTCTATCTTTCTCTTTCTTCCTCCTTCCCTCCCTCCCCCCTTTTCTCCTTTCCTCTCTCTCGCAAATCAATCAATAAATGAAAATTTAAAAATAAATTTTAATATATTGGTAGATATTGCTATGTTGCTTTTTTAAAAATTGCATAGATTGATATTCTCACTTGTTTTTTTTCCATGACATTGAGAGTACAGGCTATTATTCGTTTTTAAAAATGCCAAAATGACAGACCTAGCTGACTTGGCTCAGTGGATAGAGCATTGGCCTGCAAACTGAAGGGTCCTGGGTTCGATTCCAGTCAGGGGCACATGCCCGGGTTGCCGGTTTGATCCCTAGTAGTGGGCGTGCAGGAGGCACCAATCAATGACTCTGATCATTGATGTTTCTATCTCTCCCTCTCCCTTCCTCTCTGAAATCAATAAAAAATATATTAATTTGTGCACTTGGGGGGAGGGGGTCCCCCAGCCTGGCCTGTGCCCTCTCACAGTGTGGGAGCCTCGCGATTGATCACTCCAAAGAGGTAGGCCCCGCCCACCCATCTGGGGCTCCTCAATAGATTGCCCCAAAGAGGTAGGCTGGAGCCAGGAGTCCCACCTCTTAGGCGCGCGCGGGGCCTTGGGAACCCTGGTGGAAGGTATGCAGAGCGGCTGCCAGGCCCTGCCTCCGCTGTGTGCGCAGCCATCTTGTGATGGCGTGAGGGCATCATGGCATGATGGCAGGAGGACCCCCTAGGCTTTTATTAGTAAGACTAATGGCCTGGTGCATGAAATTCATGCACATCAAAAGGGAATTAATTAGAGGAAATATTTTAATATTGCTATTTGCCCTTTATAATAGAAGTGTTAGATATTAAAGAAAATTAGTAAAATGTATATGAAAATCTCCCTCCTGTCAGAGTCTGGGGCGCACCGCAGGACCTAGAGTCAAGTCCCCGCCCACCTGCACACATCTCGAAATCGTGCGAGACCTAGACCCGGCCGGCCCCATGCCTGTTGAGCCCCACAGAGTGGGGGGCGCAGCCTCAGGTCCCCTGTCAAGCCCCACTGGGCGCGAGGGTGTGACCTCAGGTTCCCCGGCCTGGCCTCAGGTCCCCTGGCATGATGGCATGATGACCATTTGCATATTAGCTCTATATTATATAGGATAAAAAGAAAAGCCAAAATGACAGTAAAAAATAGCATCTCATAGTTTTGGCTTGCATTCTTTGATTTAAAGAGGTTGGTGTATAAATGATCACAAAGCTGCTCTTGTTAATCCCCTTGGGCTGGACGGTCTATAGAAAAGGACAGTGCCCTTCTGTTATTCAGTTACCTGTCACTGGGCAGTTGTAAGGGTTGCACAATTGAGATACTGAGCACATCAGAAGTGTTTCTGTGATGCTCTATTCAGCAGTTCTTTTGGTAGTTCTCATTGAATCCAGTGAACTTTTGGATGGAATGCATAGGCCCGGCCTTTTATCAATGCCAATAAATACAGATTTATTTATTTATTTATTATTGATTTGAGAGAGAGAGAAAGGGAGAGGGAGAGAAACATGGATGTGAGAGTGAAATATGGATTGGCTGCCTCCTGCATGCCCCCTACTGGTTATCATGCCTGAAACCCCAGCATGTGCCCTGACCAGGAATCTAACCAGCAACCTTTCAGTGCCCGGTAGTATGCCCAACCAACTGAGCCACACTGGTGTCCCTTACTGATTTTTACTATGTTTTCTTACTTAGTGACCTTGAATTAGAACAGGGGTGGGCAAACTTTTTGACTCGAGGGCCACAATGGGTTCTTAAACTGGACCGGAGGGCCGGAACAAAAGCATGGATGGAGTGTTTGTGTGAACTAATATAAATTCAAAGTAAACATCATTACATAAAAGGGTACGGTCTTTTTTTTTTTTTTTAGTTTTATTCATTTCAAACGGGCCGGATCCGGCCCGCGGGCCGTAGTTTGCCCATGGCTGAATTAGAAGATAAAGATCTCATTCAGCAAAGTGTACTGATTTAAGAAAATTTTGACTGTATAATACTCACATTTCTTTGGTGACTCATTACAACAGTGTCCATGAGTGAAAATGACCCCTGTGAAAGTGCCACTTTGGTCATAGTGTTGCCGGTGGAAATAGGGCCCTTTCACAGAGTCATAATGAAAGCATTTCAGGGGCCCATGTATGGGAGGATGAGGTGTAGGGGTAAGGTTTATTGTGGGAGCAAAATCAAAGGGCTGTTCCGGTTCAGCTTTGTTCTGCTGTGAAAGAAGCCCAGCCTTGTCTTCATCAGGCACAGAACAAAGGCCAAGGTCTAGAAATTCTGTGCCAGTGGTTCAGTCCAGTTCAGGACCTGTCCTTGTCTGGCTGGCTTAGTCTAGCTTCCCAGCTGCATCCCCGTTGCTGTACCCAGGCTTGCGCTTGGGGCCTGCGTTTGGAGTTTGGGTAGCTCCTGGCTGTGTGGCTGCTAGGGCCCATGGCTGGTAGAGAGAGAGAACACTGTGAGAGCTTGGGTGGGCACGTGGGGCAAGCCAGAGAGAGAAACAGACACAGAGAGGGAGGGAGCAAGCGAGCCATTGTTGGACTGATCATATTTTCTCTGGCTTAGAAAGGACCAAGTACCTTTCAAACTAACCAACCAACTTCCCAATCTTTTGCGGGCTTCTGATGGGTCTTCTCTCTAACCAATCCATTTCCTAGATCTTCCCAGGGGTTCTGTGTCCATTATCCAATCTGATCCCTTCCCAGGGCTAGATAGACAGGCGTTTATGGTCATCTTCTTGGCTCCTACTGTGCACACTGCATAGTAGAAGCACCTCCCCCTTTATTGCTTATTTCTTCCTCCCATAGTCTGGGCAAAGGGACAGGTTGTATCCTGGGGTGATTGGAAATTTGGTTCTTCCTCCCTACACAGGGGAGGGATGGGTGTTAACCCCCTTAGTGGGGAAATTCTGTAATCCCCTGTGGTGCCTATGAATGCTGCAATTTCCTAGCGAAGCAGCCCCACTGCTGATTCCGCTCCCCAAGTCCATCAGGCTCAGCAATGTCTGATTCCCTTTCTCCCTCCCTTTATGAATATCTAGCTACCTACGCTAACAAAAGTAAAGGGTTTGCTAGCTTTTTGAATTTCAATTATATTACATTTTAGGCTAGCTTGAGCTAATCACTGGATTTAATAAACATTATTCAGATGACTAGGAAGAGTCTGGGATCATTTGTGCATGTTCGAGATTTTTTTTTTTCCAAATCTCTAAAATCTTCTTGATCCCTTAATTTGGATGTTCTTTTCCAGCCCAGCATCCTTTTTCAGAAATCAACTTTCTTAAAGTATAATTTACATAAAATAAAACGTACCAATTTAAAATATATACTTTAGTGTATTTTTGACAAACATATACATCTGTGTAAACAGCACCCCATTCAAAACAGAACATTTTCATCACCCCTAAAAACTTCCTCAAATTTCCTCCC
>NW_005878021.1:0-8073 GCF_000147115.1 Myotis lucifugus | reverse complement strand
ACCCATTTACCACTGAGAACTAAAATGGTGATCACACACCTTGAATTCTCTACAGCCATGTTTTCAGGCAATATACCATGTCCGGGCTAGCGTTGGTGGCAAACAGTAACTATAGCTCAATGAGTGTGATGGGACAGGCGTGTGTTTTATAAATAGGTTTTATTGCTGCAGATTCTGTCTAAAGACAAATGGACATAAACAATGCAGGAGATCTGAAGGTTTATATCCTGCCTTGGACTCATCTTTCTCTAAAACAGGCCCCCCAGATACAAAGCAGCTGAGCGAAATCTTAGGGCGTCTCATGGCATTGCTGCAGAGGAGCTGAGATGAAACGGAGGATGGCCCCTTATTCACCAGGAGGCTCCAACCCAGCAGCGGTCCTGCACAGCCACCCATTGGAAACAACGCCCTCTGCGAGCCCACACGCTCCCTCTTTCCAATCAGTGTGCAGCGCTGGTGGGGGAGGGGCCCTAATTCAATTCCCAGAAACCCCTTTGGCCCTTTTGACAGAGCAGATGGCCACCCTCCCCCCCCCCCCCTCCCGGTAGCTGATCTCTAAGTGACAGCTCTGCTCTCCAAGGGGAAATAATGAGAACTCTCCACTCAGGATCTGAGCGCAGCACTCGGAGCGCAAAGAGCCAGGAGCGCCTGAGTGTGTTGCCGAACTTTCGGTCCTCGCCCGCTGCCCTGGAAGATCTGTGGGACCCGAACCTTCCCGAGGGGGGTCTGCTGTGTATACTATTAACAAAGGGGGGAGGAGTCTCGTCCTAGCTGGGCCAGTGCCCTCTGGCTGAGCTGTTCTCTGTCCTGGTCTGAGATACCCAGACCTGGGATGAAGTGACTGTATCTGTTTCCATTTTTTCTTCCTCCCTCATGTCTACCACAGTACTGATGTGGAATAGCTGAGTCACTGGAATATAAGAGATGAAAAGGGACAGCAATGAAATTTTAAAATGCCAAAGTGAAATGTCATAATAACGGAAGATTTAACGTGAAAGCCGCCTAGGAGTAGAGGCACCGCCACCCTGGTGGCTGTGAACCGTGGCAAGTGGACTGGTCATCTCCGGAGGCTGTCTGTAGGGATGCTATCCCCCCAAAAGGCCCCGGCTACACAGCCACACAGGAGTCAGCACTAAGCCTTCGCTGCAAATGATTTCACATCCAGAGCGAAGGTGAGCTCAGAAGCGCCAGCGCCCATCTTCCCAAAAATGCCTTTCAGCTGGGTCCCCTTTCCAGCTGCAATAGAAAGACTGAGGTTGGGAGTGCCTCAGGCCCTGCCCGGAGCTCAACTCCTCCGCCCTAGGACGGGTCACAACCCCGGTCACTCGGGCCCCACACTGTCCACATGTCCACGTGTCCACATTCCCTGCCTTCATGCTTTGTCTTTGCTCCACAGGCACCTTCCCTGACACAGCCCAACGCCAGTGTCGACCCAGGTGGAGAGGAGATGAACACTGGCTTTCTATGGCTCTGTCACCAGGTCCTCTGCTGGGGGCACATTCACACTCTATTAAAAAGGAGGTGGCTACCGAGACTCAGCCAGATCTGTTCTCTTCCCCAGAGCACTACACATTGGTTTTCATCTTTACTGATCGCAGAACAAAAAATAAACAGGGTGAAGCTATGAACTGAGCCAAGGAACCATGGGTAGTAAATGAAGAGAGCTTCCTAGCTAATGGGAATATTTAGTCACTGGAAAGATCGCTTCCAATTTGTGGCAAATTTTATTCCTACTAATTCAGAAGCGCCAGCGCCCGGCTTACACATAGTTGACACTTGGAGAAGTCTTACTGATAGAAGGTTGTATAATTCCCCAGAGAGCTTTAAAGACAGAAGAGGTACATGTTGGGGATGTGTTAGATGCAAGGTCATGCTATGCCCTATTACTTCAGTTTCAAACATGGACATGCCCTAACCCTACATTAGACTGTTACATTCTCATAGCCCGAGTCTGAATTACTAGGCCTCACTAGAATATTCTGGACGCATACACTACCAGGTCAACTTCATGTTAATGTCAACTTATTTTTAAAAAATCGAAACTTAACTCCTTATAAACAACACTGCAAGGGGCTAAGGCAGACGCAGCACATGCAGCCTTTACAAGGAAGCACGCTCTCCGGAGGCCCGGCACAGGGAATCTGGGTTTGCCACATGTCACCATTCTCCAGCCACGTTTTAAACACTTTACTGTCCCTGAAACTGGGACGCATCTTACCATCAGTAGCATGTTAGACCTGATGAGATACCGTTGCTGCAAAATGGAATGAGTAATGATTAAAATCTCCCCCACCTACTACCCTGCCAAAAAGATCTAATTTCCATTTACTGCTTTTTCAAAGACGTATATAATTCTGCAGTTTCCGTTGCTCTTTTATGTTTTCCAGTCATTCTCGAGCAACCACAGAACTTTTAGGATCCCTACTCCCTCCCGATAAATGAACAAGATCTTTTCCAATCCAGAATGCAACCAAACCCTGAGTGTCCATGCCAATATAATGCCATGCTGATACAAATCAAAAAGGTAAGTGTACTGTTATGTGTTGGCTAACCAAAGGGCTGTGCTTTATGGAGGGTTATAGTAAAGTGACTGTGCATATACTGAGCTCATTTCTTCTTTTTTAAAAATATATTTTTATTGATTTGAGAGAGGAAGGGAGATGGAGAGAGAGATAGAAACATCAATGATGAGAGAGAATCATTGATTGGCTGCCTCCTGCACACCCTACACCGGGGGACTTAACCCGCAACCCAAGCATGCAGGAAACAAGGTGACAGAAAGTAAAACAACGGTGTGACCTCAGGCCCCTTCTATGAGCGGATTAAGTTTAGAGTCAGAGAAAACTAAGGAATCAAACTTAGTAGGAAAAGCAAGACAATAACCATGAATTAAGATGATCTGTACAAGACACTTAGAAAGATCTGAGGATCCCCTCTCCCTCCCCCAAAAGAGAAAGATACAAGAATTGTCTGTTCTTCACTGCCTTCCGTGGCTCAGTGAGATTTGTTTGAACAGGAACATTACAATAACAGCAGCCAACCAGCAGACCCATAATACCGTTGCTCTAAAAAAGAACATTTTAAAAGCAAAGTGGATGGTTAGACGTTCTGCCAGTGGAAATGTCCTGTTTAGCAAGAAGAGTGTCAGAGTAAGGGAGAAGCCAGCATCTCTGGCCTCCTGGCCCACGCTAACCTGGAGGACAGAGCATGACGCAGGCGATAAATAATGCGTGCGTTCCTTGCTCATTTTCGGCTTCTTCGTGCTGCTCTGTGATATGCTAAATAGCATACTGAACATGAGATGTAAGGATGCTTCAATTAAGTTCCGGTGAAAGAAACAAAACCTGATGTGGAGGAGTTACTTGGTCATGAAAAACTCACTTGATGCCCTTTCGGCAGCCTCCCCACCATGGCTTTCCAGCCCTTTCTGAGCTATGTGATCCGTGATCCGAGTGGGAAAAACTGTTACCATCGGCACTGAAAGACCCACTTCCTCCGGGCTTTGGGGTGTAAGAAGCCTCCATGGGAGAGCTTCCCTCTGAAATAACCACAGAGGGGCTTGCTTATCGAATCGTGGCCCCTCCTCTGGGGGCCTGGGGTGCAGACACCTGCCTCGGAAGGGTGTCAGGATCGGGGAGATGATGCGTGGAAAAGTGCTAACACAAGATGCGGGATCAATGGATGCCGGCTCTCTCCCCTCCGTGCAATCACTTCACATGGTCCCTCCATCACCTACTCAGGCGTTCTTTCAAGCTGCCAGAGCTTCCGTCAACCTGAGCTCATGAGGTTGGGCCTCGAACTAAAACAACTTTGCATGAAAATAACAACTGGGGATTATAACTTCATGGACATAGACTTTCTCTTTGGGATGATGAAAAGTGTGGAAACAGATGGGAGTGATGGTTGCACAACACTGTGAATGTAACTAATGACACTGAATTGTAAACTTAAAAATGGTTTAAAATATAAACTTCATGTTATATGTATTTTATCACAAAAAAAATTTAAGCATATCTAGAGTCACAGAGAGCATGGTTGGGGAGAGGGGGCGGGCAAAGGGACATTGGAAGGTGCATTCATTCACAGATTGTTTGTTCTTTCAATGCAATTTTCATCAACAAGATGGTCTTTTCAGCCATTCCCTTTGGTCATCCTAACCTATGAGGCTGACAAGGCAGGGACTGTGAGCTCTCCTTATTTCAATGGATCAAAACCCTGAGGACTGGGGTTTTATCGTTTAACTCTCCCTCAATTAATTATAAATAAGCCACAGAAAGATGTGTTCATCTGCCCTTGCATATGGACTTCCCACTCTTCCACTGTCCAGGGTGCTCTTCTGAACTGCAGCCCACTGGGAAGTTCAGGAAAAGATATATTAGCCACTGAGTCATTCCTTTATGCAACTGCCAAATTTGAGTGAGGAAAGATCTAAAATGGTTTGGTTTCCGGGTAATAAGGAAGAATTATTTAAAAACAGGAAGTCACGGTTTGATTCCCAGAGGGCACATGCCCAGGTTGGGGGCTCGATCCCCAATGTAGGGTGTGCAGGAAGCAGCCGATCAATGATTCTCTTCCACTATTGATGTTTCTCTCTCTCTCTCTCTCTCTCTCTCTCTCTCTCTCTCTCTCTCTTTCATCAATAAAAATATATTTAAAAAATAAAAAATAAAACTAGACATCTTTTACTCATGAGTGGAGTCTATTTTAAATAGCCCAATAGCCAACCTTTCTCCTTTGAAGCAAGTAGTGCTGCATGCTTCGCTCTCCTCTTCCTAGATAGAAGGCTTGGTCCCCATCGTCACCACCATATCCCCAGTCCACTGCAAAGTGCCAGGCGCTTACTCAGGGCTCCATACACTGGTGGATTGCACTGCTCAATTACCCTTTCACCTTCTTAGAACAGAAATGCATTCTTTTTCACGTTCCATAGGTTGAACTTCAAGAAATTAATCCACTGCACCTCTTCTACTGCAACCTCCAACAGAATAAGTGAGGTTGTCTAAATGCAGTCCAGCCATGCGATGCAGGTGAACAATCTGGAACATTTGAGGGTAATACCTGCAGAACTAGGTAGGGGTCCACATTCCATGCCCATGCTGGCTGAGGACTCCCCCATTGAGATCAAAATCACACAGCATCCCAGAAGCCCAAGTCAAATCCCCCCCAAATCTAAACAGCAGTCCCAGCCCGCTTGACTAAAACTATGCTGGGCATCACCTATCAGCTGACTGCAGTCACTGTCGCTAGTTCAAGACATTGTAGGGCTGCCAAGGACACTGTCACATTACTAAACCTTTACATCGCACAGCACTTTCTACAACACTTTTCTACTCAACTCTTCATTTATTTATTTATTTACTTGTTTGTTTATCTATTTATTTCAGAGAGGAAGGGAGTGGGAAAGAGAGAGAGAAACATCAATGATGAGAGAGAATCACTAGTCTGCTGCCTCCTACACGGCCCACACTGGGGATCGAGCCCACAACCTGGGCCTGTGCCCCAACTGGGAATTGAACCACGACTTCCTGGGCGTGTGCCCTGACTGGGAGTTGAACCATGACTTCCTGGTTCATAGGTTGACACTCAACCACTGAGCCACGCCCACTGGACCATCCTGAACTCTTTACACCTGTCAGAGCAGTGGTTCTCACGAGAGAGTGACAGTGCTCCCTCACGGGGCACCCGGCAATGTCTGGAGACATTCTGGTTGTCACAACGGGGGTGGGGGAGGGAGGGGGATGCTACTAGCATCTAGTGGGTGGAGGCCAGGGATGCTCTAGACATCCTACAACACGCGGACAGCCCCACCACCAAGACGGGTCCAGCCCAGAAGGTCAATAGGGCTGAGATGGAGAACTCCAGCCTTAGAGCCACAGCTACGGGGAAGAGACACGTTGTGCTGACTAGAGAACATGACGATAAACAAGAGTTGGCGTCTGCGACTGTGGGCAGCTCATCCGTGATGGGACAGGCAGACCCCAGGACAGCGGGCCGGGATCAGCGCTGGAACAGAGGGGTGTGCGGAGGCTACCGAGAGCAGAAGCCATACTTCAAGCAGAGGTCAGAGTCCTGCCCCAGTGCTGACTTTCCGCGGGGATTGAAAGATTTCATAAGTAGGAGAGAGCAGTGCATGCTGGAGAAAGCACGTGCGAGAGCGAGCGGTGACTCCGGGCCATCGGCATGTGTGCAAGGGCTGCCAGAGCCAGAGGCCAACCCAGTGCATCTCCCTAAAGGGCCAGTTCCACGAGCATGGGAGACGGTTAGCAATTTTACAGGTAGTGATTTCCAAGGCTTTTTTTTTTTAATATCAAAAACACCGGTATATTGAGCAGAATATAACTTGGTGTGAATTTTTAAAATAACACAAGAAGCTGCCCTGGGCGATGTGGCTCATTTGGTTGAGTGTTGTCTCATGCACCAAAAGGTCACAGGTTCGATTCCCTGCTGGGGCGTGTCCAGGGTTGTGGGCTCGATCCCCAATAAGGGGTATGCAGGAGGCAGCCCATCGATGTTTCTCTCTCACATCAATGTTTCTCTTTCTCTCTCTCCATCTCCTTTCCTCTCTCTCTAAAATCAATAACATTTTTTTAAATACACAAGAAGCCCAGCCGGTGTTCTAAGCGGTTAGCGTCGACCCATGAACCAAGAGGTCAGGGCACATGCCCGGGTTGCGGGCTTGATCTCCAGTAGGGGGCATGCAGGAGGCAACCAAACGATGTTTCTATCTGTCTATCCCTCTACTTGCCTCTCTCCCTAAAAAAAAAAAAATCAATAAAAACATTTTTTTAAAAAATAACACAAGATACTTTGGTAACCTTACAAAGTACAAGGGTACTAGTTAGCTTTCTCCCACTTCAGGAATATTTTGGTGAAATCTGAACAATGGCCAATGTTCCAAATAATTAATGCCATGTGTTTGGAGCACAGAGCAGGTGCAGGTAGAGGGGGCAGATGGCTCTGTTGGGAGGTCAGGTGGACAGTCATCCGATGGCTCTCAGAGGCCATGCTACAGAGTCTGTGCTTCCGGCAGACTGGGTGTGGGAAGGGGGCGGAGACGACTGGAGGGTTACATGGGAGATGGCCTGCAGTAGGGCTGGAGCAGCAGGGGGCAGGGGAAAAGTCATGACACATGACAACTTAAAGTATCTCAGATGAGAGGTGAGGGAAGTCTCAACAAGGCCCTGGCACAAAGGAGGACGGTTTTCGACATGGAGGCAGGGGGACCCACAGGCTCAAACATGAGAGAAGAAACTTTTCAGGTTAGGCAACTAGGTGGACGAGCAATGGGCACAGAAAATGGGGAGAGAGCTCTGTTTACAGCAGGAGTAGAGATGATGTCATGTGAACCTCCAGGCAGCCCTGTGAATGACGGAAGATGTGTCCACACGATCATGTCGCATTGACAGAAGAGTCTGATGGAGCTCGGGGAGCGCAGGCCTCGCCAGGATCGCGCATCCGGCATCAAAGAACAGGCCTTGGGGCTCAGGGCTCTCGGCCTCTGATCTGGGTTCTTTCCACTCTTGCCCTCTCTCCAGTCACATGTCATAGTTATAATCAGGCCTGATCATCATGTTCGGGCCAAATTTCCATCGTCCTTAAAAGCCTGGATAAAACTCTGAGTTGGTGATATTAAGTTAGGAGCTTGTCCTCCTCCAGGCAAAGCCCATTCTGACTTCCATGTACGTAAATCCATGAGGCAATTCATTGTGACTAATTGTGAAATCAGGACAAATGATTGAAAGTTCTTTTCCTAAACTGCTCTTTATTCAGTCCCTGTGTATGATCAGAATAATTCAAAATAATTATTTTTTATAACTTCATGAGCTATCACATTGGAATAAATCAAATTTCTAGCAACAGCCTCAGCACCTGCATACATCCCTACAGGTAGGCACTGAAATGGCCTGGGTGTGCACTGTAAGCACCAATGCAGGCACAGAACCGGTTTATGATCAGTTCACTTAAAATGCAGTATCGCTTTTTCTCCCGATGCACTTCTACCTGGAGTATTCACTACGAAATCCCTACAAATGTGTATGATGCAAAGACCACCTCTCTCTCTGCGAGACAGGG